>NC_079493.1:109835173-109944836 GCF_030052815.1 Hevea brasiliensis
ATTCATGACCTCGACAAGCAGAAACCCATTGGAAGAGATAAAATACAAACCATCTTCCTCAAGCGCACTGTTGGAATCGATGGGTTTGAATTCTTTTGTGGCACCCTTGAAAGAAGGCAAATCAGGGACTTAGAGGTGTTCGGTCTTGGAGGACAAGAAAGCTAGGGTTGGAAACAACAGAGACTTGTGCTTGGATGGGGAATTTGAAACATAAGATTAGAGTATATATTTTGTTCAATCGATTAAAGTCATGAATATATATTAATCTTATAAATGCAGAGAGTATGTTATTTAAGTGTAAATTTAAAATGATTTACAAAATGATGTTACTTAAAATTCACAATTTATTAATAACTTATACTAAAATTAAATTTAAATACCTTTATTTCAAATTAGTATCCAAACTTGCTATCAGCTTTTATAACCATTTGGAGTGATAAGCGTCGAAGAAAGAGTGAAGCATTGGAGGAAGATTGAAAGATGGCTTCTCGAGTAGGGATTGCAATGTGTATGAAGCCTGCGAAAATTACCCTATCCAAACCTGATTATTATTACCTGAAAAAAATTTGAACATATTTAATTTTATATATTTTAATTAATATTTTATATAAAAAATTATTTTAATTAATAATTTATATTTTAAAATTTTAATAATTTCATAAAATATTTAAATTTCATTATATATAAAATAAAATATATAAAAATTTATAAATAATATTATGAAAATATATATTTTATATTTAATTAAGTATTTATATAAACGGGTTCGAGTAACGGATACCCAACATGTAAAATTCGAATCCGATTTGAACTCGTCACCGGTATTATTTTTCAAATCCGAACCCGTCTCAAACCCATCCTATTAGATTTTGATCCGATTGAATATCCATAAAAATTTAACATATTGCTACCCTTATTTCCGAGAAACAAAGATAAGAAGGGTAAATTGAAAGGTAGTTTGAATAATGATAAGTTGATAAAATTAGAAAGATTCTCCCAAAATTAAAATCATATTCAGAACAAAAAAGTTGGATGCGGCTCTTGTTATCTTAATACTATTATTGGAAAACTCTTCTTTACAAGTAGTCGTGTACCACACGAAAATGGATCTAAGCAAAGCAATTCATACATGCTTTTTCCTTTGTTCTCCCACTTTGTGCCACCATTTTAAAAGTGTACTCGTCCGGAAGATATTTTATAGTTCTTTATAATATAGGAGGGGTGCATATGCCTCTCTTCTCACAAAATGGCGCCCCTTATGTGTGAGTCCCACATAAGGTCAGGCTGTCTTTTAAAGAACCCACATATACATTGATCCTATGTAATGAGGTCTGCCCCTTTTTTTAAAAGAACCCACGTATATACCTACGAACCGTTTAAATTTTTGGGAATATTTGACTTGATTGAATTTTAATAAAATGAGTCTACAGCTGATAGCGTATAATTGAATTTAAGTTTAAAAAATTATACTTTTGATGAGTTTAAGTTTTACATATTAAATATTTATTATTCAAATTGTTTACATAGATATTTAATTAAATATAAAATAAATATTTTTTATAATATTATTTTTATATATCTTATTTTAAATAAAATAAATTTTAAATATTTTAAGAAATTATTAAATTTTTAAAATATAAATTATTAATAAAAAATAAATTTTATATAAATTATTAATTAAAATATATAAAATTAAATGAGTTTGAGATAGATTTAGATTATTTAAAATAAATTTTAATCGAACTTAAAATGAGTTAAAGTTTAGAAAATATTAATCAAATTCAAGTTTAGATAGGATAATTTTTATTGATATCTTAACCGTTGCCATTTACTCAATGTTATATAATAACTTCTTTTACTAAAAAAAAATTACTTATTCATCCAACACACAGAACCTCTAATTTTGCACGTTTCATTTTCTGACATATGGGATTTACAAATTAATCTCCAGGATGACTATTACATAAATGTGAGGAGATTAGCACACTATTTTTCATATACATAATGTGTATTGTATTTCCATTGTGAATTACGACAATTAGGAATACTAACACATAGAGTATTTATCCGATTTAATTAAATTTTATTGAGATGGCCTCAAATAATGTATAATTTAATTTGAGATAGATTTAAGTTTAGAAAATAATATTTATATTGATTTTTATTTTGTGTATTGAGTATACGTTATCCAAACTTACTTATATAGATAATTGATTAATATAAAATATATTTTTAATAATAATATTTATAAAATTTTTATACATGGTATTTTAAACAAATAAAATTTAAACACTTTTAAATTATTAAAATTTAAAATATAAAATTTTAATTAGCAAAAATTTTATTAATTAATAATAAAAATGAGAAAATATAAATTAATAATAAAAATATATTTTATATGAACTATTAATTAAAATATTTAAAATTATTTAATACAATCATTCTATAAAATCAATAAATTTTTTATCATTAATTATAATGAAACTCATATGAGATCCACCACAATCAATTATTATAATACAATTCTAAATTTCTCCTTCCATATTCCATCCAACCCTTTTCCTTATTTAATATATATGTATATATACATAACTATATCCAAATAATTTACATCAATTTTCTTCCCTTTTCACCTCACACTGGACAATTCAACCGATAAGTTGGCACAACAACAAGTCGATCAGCTCTTGGAGCAGTCAGTCCAAACACATCATTCATATCAAGCTCACTTGCCTCCATTCCATTAGGCAACTCCCATTTAAAACAATGAAGCAAATGAGCCACACTCATCTCCATTGCATACAATCCTAGCTGCATACCAGGACATGACCTCCGACCCGACCCAAATGGAATGAACTCAAAATTGCTTCCCTTAAAATCTGGTGCCCCATCTTTCAGAAACCTACTAGGATTAAACCTGTCTGGGTCATGCCATGCATTGGGGTCTCGCCCAATTGCCCATGCATTGATCATGATACGTGATTTTGCCGGGATTCTGTATCCGGCAATGACACTATCCTCAGCTGTCTCATGGAGGAAAAGGGGAATGGGAGGGTGAAGACGTAGGGTTTCTTTCAACACACATTTCAGGTAGGTCAGTTTTCCAAGGTCCGATTCATGGACTACCCGGTTCAACCCAACCACTTCTTTGAGTTCTTGCTGTACTTTGTTGAGGTCTTCCGGGCTCCTCATCAGCTCCGCCAATGACCATTCAATTGCTGAGGCCACCGTTTCGGTTCCACCAAACATCACGTCCTGCAAAGGATAAACTTATATATCAGTTAAGAAATCAAGCATTTGTCGAAATGTTTATACTGAAATCCGCAGCACAATAATATATTATTTTTTATTATAATTTATCTTTTAATACGTAATTTATATTGTTTAATTATAAATTGAAATGAAAATATTAAAAAACCACAGAAAATCCATTTCGCCTTCCTTTTCATGGAGAAGTTTTCACTTCAACTCTAATTCTCTATAGAATGAGGACAGTTGGGGCGATCCCAACCCCAATCCGCCCTATTGTCATTTCTATATGCATGTATAAAACCTAGATTTTACCAGATTGAGGTGGGTTTAGTATAGTATGCCATTGAAGCAGTACAAAGAAAGAGTTTATACCATGATGATAGCTTTGATGTTGTCTCTAGTGAGCTTAATGGTGGATTGTGAGTCGTAGAAAGCATTTTTCGCATCTTCATGGCTGTAAAACGCCAATAATTCGTCCACCATGTCTTTTTCTGTTTCCGTTTCTATTTCTACTGGACTTTCATCTTTATTATTATCCTTGTCGCTTTTCTTCTTCATCACGTGTTCATCGATTATCGTATCAATGAACCCATCTAGAGATTGGCGCGCCTTCATTAGCCTCTTGTTGAACCCTTGTCCACGAATCCAACCCAACCAAGGGAAAAAATCTGCAATATTAAAAGCTCCAAAAAGCTTAGAAAATTCTTGCAAAATCTTCATGAACTCATCTTGTCCTTCATGGGATAATGATCCAAAAGCAGCCCTATATGTTATATTCCTCGTTAAAGCAAATAACATTTCACCGATATTAACTTGTGAAGCCGTTTTCTCCATCACCGCTCGAACCATGGAGTCCACTTCTTCTCGCACAGAGGCCCAAGACTCTGCCCGCTTTCTGCTGAATAACTTCATAACGCAGATTTTGCGCATTTGACGCCAAAACGGGCCATAGTTTGCAAAGGCCATATCGGCTTGGTTATAGGTCAAGTACGTTATCGCAACGTTCGCCGGTCGGTTGGAGAAGACGCTATCTTGGACTTGAAGGACTTCTTGTGCCATGTCCGGTGTCGACACTGCAAGGACATGAAGCCTACCCATCTGAAGGTGAAAGAGCCCACCATATTGTTTAGCCAGACGGGCTAACCCACGATGGGTTAATTGGTCCATGATACCCATGTTACCGATGATTGGATACCCTTTTGGGCCTGGAGGGTAGGGGAGTTTCCGGCGGGAGTGAAGCAAGAAAATTATACAAGCAACAAGCAAAGGGAGAAGAAAGAGAAGCATGTTTGGAGATTGAAGAGAATCCATGAGCATAAGGTGGTTTGCAAGGTTAATATATAGTTAATAGGTGGAGTTGCTCAAATGCATTTAAATAGAGAGGTTGCCTATCCCGGCTTCCTTTGGCGGAGAAAGACATGCGTCGAACAATTTTCTGTAAAGAAAGATATATATATATATATATTGATTTGTTCAAGTCATAGTGAAAAGGTCGATTATTTTATTATTTATTTGGCATTTAATTATTCAGATACGCAATCTGAGATTTTCCCAATTCTGATTTTTGCCAGTGAAAGATAATTTCCTTATATATATTTTTTCCTTCTATGTTACAGGTGACCAAACTTATATATGGAATTACTGAAAGATAATTTACTTGTATATATATTTTTTTCCTTCTCTTTCTTAGCAATTACAGGTGACCAAACTTAGACATGGAATCTTATTCCATATGCCTAACACCAAATCTATATATATATATAATAAAGAGGTTTTCTTAATGTTGTCATGTAACATTCTAAATTTTAATAACATTCTAAATTTTAGTGTTATCATATGATATTATAAAGTAAAAAGATTTTCTCTTACTATTGCTTCATGGTATTCTAAACTTTAGTACTGCCATGCGACACATACCATAAAGAAATTATTATATTTAATAATTATAATAATTAATGTAAGTAATTATTACTATTATTATTGCTATTAAATATTTTTACTATTATCATTATTATCACAATTTTTATGGTTAATTAATAAAAAATATTAAATATATTTTAATAATTTTATAATTTCTCATTTAATGATTTTTAAATTTTTAATTATTTCATTTAATTATAAAAATTTAAGAATTATATATCTTAAAATTAATAAAATAATTTAAAATTATACTATAAAAGTGGTCGTATAGAATTAAATACTTTATTTTCTTTCTCATTTTTATATATTTAATAATTTTTAATTTATTTTAATGTTATTTTATTTTTATTTATCTTATTTTAGTATATATTTAATACAGACATATTTTTAATTATGTATTGAATGCTATATATATATACACACACTAAGTAATTTCATTAAATTATCTTTTTTTTTAATTCATCATATAATTTCTTTAAATTATGATTAAGTTATTAATTATTTAATTATGTACATATAAGTTATAAATTATTTAATTATTATACTTTAATATTATAATAAGTAGTCATTATTATTATTATTATTATTATTATTATTATTATTATTATTATTATTATTATTATTATTTAAAAAGCTCAATTTAATTATAAATAAGAAAAATTAAAAGTTAATCAGATTAATTTATTAATTATACTCAATAAATACATATGTTAATTTTATATATATTTCATTTGCGCTACCTGATAAAGAGGTGTTCCAGATTTTGTAAAATAAATTCAAGAGGAAATATGATTTTAAATCTGTCACATTTATACGAAGTAGTAATTTTTAATTGAATTTATTAATAACAATTTTCTATATTTATTAAAGAGTTGTAATATACAATTATTATATAATTTAATTTTTCTAAATATAATTATTAATTATTTTGATCTTTCAAATTTAAATAATGGAAAAGTGTTGATTACTAAATATAATTATCATTCATTATAAGTTTTCTAATTTTTAGTTCAAAAACGTCAATGGCAATTATTTTAAAGAAAAGTTAAATATTTTTAAACATATTTATTACAATTAAATTTAGTATTTAATTATTGATGATTTGATAACTCAAGACATTTTAATTTTAAAATTCAACGACTATTATCATGACTTTCCAATTATTATCACAACTAAAAGTTTAATTACCTTTAAAATATATGCTCCAAATTAAAATCATGCATATTTAAACTTTTATGAGAAATTAATGATTGAATTTTCTTTTAAACATGTCTAATTCTTAAATGTAATATCTATCCATTAGTTTTTATTTTTTTTAAATAGAAAAGTTAACATTAAATTTTTCTTGTATTTTCTAAATAGTTATAATATATAATTACTAAATATAATTATCACATGTTATCATTTTTCTAATTTTTAATTTAAAAATGATCAAGACTCATATTTACTTTGAAGAAAAATTAATATTTAAAAGTTTTCTTTCTCTTTTATATATTTAATAAATTTTAATTTACTTTAATGCTATTTTATTTTTATTATTTTAAATTATTATTATTATTATTATTATTATTATTATTATTATATACGAAGAATAACTTATGGCCATTAAAAAAATTATGGCCATTAAATTTATTGATTTGAGAGCAATTGCTAACTTATGTAGTCAAAGTTTATTGTTAATATTTAAAAGTTTTAATATTTAAAATAGTAATGTTGAAATTTTTTTAATTAAAAATAATTTTTTAATTAATAATTATTTAATAACCTAATTAGATTTTATATATATTGGGGTGCATAGCACGTGCTAGTGGCTTAATATTACCAAGCAGAACAAATTTGTATTAGTAGGCTTGGAAGTCTCTACTTCCACAACTAAATATGCTATTGCCACAACTAAAAAAATCAAAGGACTAAAACACCCTTCAATATTAATCATTTACAAATTAAGTAAAATGAATATAGTAATTTGTTTGGTGTGGTTATTTTTTTCCCCCTTACTTTATAAAATTGTGTTAAAAAAAAGTTTGTAAAATTCAAAGTAGGAGAAAACGCAATGCATATCTAATAATCAGTTTTCTAAATTTTAAAAACTAAACTGATAAGTAGTTTTTAATTTTTGAGAAATAAAAAATAAAAAATAAAAAATAAAAAATATTACCAAACATAGCCTTAACTTACTTTGTGATGGAGTGAGGCTGTGGCCTCATTGTCTCCTTGTTTCCTAAATATAATTAATTAAATTCTTTAGTTTCCTTACTTGTAACTAGGGAATTGCAAGAGTTTTGCAATTTAAAAAAAAAAAATCCTTTTAAATCCTTTTTACTTTATATATTTTGTCAAAAAAACACACACAAAGCACTGATAAGAATAGATTGTTGTTAAAATTATAACAATTTTGATAGGATTATTGTTCTTATATAATCATACTATATTTGCTAGTATATTTTCCTCTAATGGAATTAGTTACCTTAATTCAAATGTAAATCAATAACTTAGTCTCCGTTTATTTCACGAAAAATATTTATCTAAAAAATATTTTTTACATTTTTTAGTATTTGGGACACTCAGAAAAATTAATCAACGAAAAATATTTTCTTAGTCAAAAAAAAATTAAGTCATTTTTAAGGAAAATAACTTTCATTTTTCAAAAGAGAAATTCATTTTCTATTTTTTAAACTTTAATAATTTTATTAAAACGTGAACAAATTTATATATATACATAAAATAAGTATATATTATTAATTTAATATTATAACTAAACAACGGAAAATATTTTCACATAAAATATTTTTCATATATAAGTTATTTTCTGTAAAACAAGCGGAGCCTTACACAATGAAAATTTTTTTACTAGAACCAGTTTATTATAAATCCAATACATAATTATATTATACTCATATATATATATATATAATCAATTACTAAAATTATATGGAGAATCATTTATTATTTTATTTTTTTAGAGCCTTTTAGATAATTACTATAAAAGAATCGATTACCATAATTAAATATTGAAATGTATGGTATTAAATTTATGTCTTTGCATATTAAGAATAAATATCTACATTTACTTGACTTGCTTTCTATAGATATAAAGAGATTCTCCAATTTTATGAACCACAATAAATGCAAAAAATATTAATGTCTATTTTTAATTTAAAAAATTCACCAAAAAATTCCATCTAAAATTTCAGATAGTGGCTATAAGAGTTAGCCAAACACCATGCTGAGGAAGGCTTTCTAGGGCGGAGTCACTCCTGGCGCTTTCCAGACTCTACTTTAACCCTTATAGGCTGTCATTTTAAGGTCTTTAAACTATAATTTAGCAAGAAAATTAAAAATACTATATTTTACAATGAAATTAAAATCCATTACTAAATTAACAGCAAATTTTTACTTTGATTGGAAATTAAAATTGTTTTTATTAAACTTTCATTTGTTTTGAAAAAAAAATTTTTTTTTTCATATTTTTTAATGTTTAAAACACTCAAAAAAAAAAAGAAGAAAATATTTTATTGATAAAGAGAAAAAATAAGTCATTTAAAAAAAATAATTTTAAAAAGAAAAAATTATTTTATAAATTTTAATAATTTTATTAAAATATAAAAATATTTATATATATAATATAAAGATATATTATTAATTTAAAATTATAATTAAATAATAAAAAATATTTTTATAAATTTTAGTTCTTAATTGAATCTTGCAGAACTAAACAAAATTTTTTATATTTATATTATTATTTCATAAATTTTTATTACTTTGTATTAATTTTTATTACTTTGTATTAATTTTTCTTTAATAATTGACTCTGAAGATATTTAAACATTTGGTATTCCTAAATTACGTCTCACTCCCATCAAATACTGCGTAACGAATTCTTATAGGCCGCTCTTAGGAATCTCCCACTCCCAACTAACTTCTCCGCATGGCACCTCTTTATTGTTGATAGCAAAGATCCCTCCACCTAATACCCATCAAGACTTGGATTCCACGTTATCCAAAGCTGCCATCCTAACATCATTTCCACTACCACCAAATGGCTCTATGCAACACAAGTGTTTGCTTTTCGGTTAATCTAATAATTAATTATTTAAAATAATAATAATAATAATAATAATATTTTATAAGATTCTTGGGTTTTCCACTCTAATGTTGATCTCCTGTCTGCATTGAAACAATCAAATGCTACTGAATTCGTATGAACGTCTCAAGATGAAAATGTATCCAAATGGAAAATTACAAGCTTTATCTTACCATAATAAAACCAATAATAATAATATAAAAAGTAAAAAAAATTATGGATCACATGAATAATTAGATATTAAATAAATATTCTAATTAACTTCTACATAAATTCTTTCCTTTTCATTAACTAGTCTTAAAATTAAAAGGTAATAAAAATTAAAAAAAAAAACCTAAATAAAAATACTAGAAATAGAATTTCACCCTATAATAAGAAAATTACCTACCTTACCTATAATCTGTTACTGTTACAAATCCTGAATCCTGCAAACAGACCTTAAACCGGGTTCGGTTACCGGTTCACGTAAACCTAACTCATGGTCCTAAAACCTTCAAAAATTTAGAATCGACCCGGACTCTGGCTCGGCCATTTCCTTTTTCTTCCTCATCTCCAATACTCTCCGATGACTGTTGGAGTGAACATCCACTGAAAAGGTTGGGCTACAAGCCGGTCTATATTCTGGAAAAAGCCGGCCCGATTTATAACGAACACCGCAAGCGTTACATAGCGTCTTGGGCCCGAGCGGACCGGTTCTCCACTGCGGAGTCTTTTGAACCTGACAATGACTACACCGCCGCTGGAACTGGGTTGACCCCAGAGCACCACCGATTTGAGGTGTAAGTTTTTTCTTTGGTTTTTTCATTGGTGGTTCCGTTAATAACGAGTCAATGCTTTGGACCGTGTTGGCGGGAACAAGACATGGCGTTGAAGCAGAAGATGATGCCGGAGAAGAAGAAGAAGAAGAAGAAGATGATGATGATAAGTCTGTGACCGGAGAACCAACTGACCAGGTCCTAGCGGTGGGTCTGAGCCGTTTGGATCTTGGCTTGGATGGGATTGGAGCAGGGAAAAGATATGAAACTTTGGCCGGCTGGGTTTGTGGTTGAAATCTGTTGTTTATTGCATGGCTCTCTGCTTTCCAAGGGTACTGAAGGGAGAATTCTGAGGAAGAATCATCCACAATTTGAGAAACCCATTCTAGATCAGCCAAATCTTCAACCTTCAAAATAAAATAACATGGGTTTAATTTTAAGAACAGAAACGAAACAGAAATCAATCAACATACAAGGGTTTTTTTTTTTTTTTAAAAAAAAAACTTACTGGTACAGAGAATTCGCTGGTGAGGAGAGAATCAGAAAAGGTGCTAGAATTGGTGTTGTCATCATCCACACGATCTTGAGACGAAACAGAAAGAGAATCTTTCTCTTCTTCCTCGTCCTCTTCCTCCTCTACTTCTAACAAGTTTTGCTCTTGAATATAACATTCGCCATTAGAGAAGTCAAAGAAACCATCAACAGAGAAATCTTCGCACGAAACAACACCATTATTTGCATTGGAAAACAAGATATCCTCAAAGAGAGTTTGTTGGGTATATTTGGAGGCGAGTTCGCTGCGTAAACTTGATTTCAAGGCTCTTGCAGCCATGCAGTACTCCATATTTTTCTAAATTGAAGCAACAGACAACAACTTCAACATAACAAAACACAACACATATTTTAAAAAAAAATAATAAAAATAGAATTTCCCCTCAAGAAACAATTGTTCTGGTTTTGTTCTTTCTTTTCTAAAAATTATTTTTGTAAAGGAAATTACCTGATAAAGATGAAGAATAGAGAAGGAAAACTGATAAGGGTAAAGTCAGTTGAGGCACAGAAATGAAGGCTGGTTCGTGGGCAAAACCGGTGCGGGGTTGATGGCTTATCTTTAGCTTGAATTTTGATTTCTTTGTTTATATATATAGAAAATAAAATAGAGAGAGAGAGATTTGTATTTGGTCAAGTTAGGAGCTGACAATTCTTTGGTCTTCGACTCTGGGTGGTTTGGTTTTGGCTTGTTATGGACCGAATCCACAAATTCCACCTTGAATTTTACCCTTCATTGTTTGGTGGCTTCCACTTTGGAATCCAACTTAGCAAATTTTTGGAAATTTCAAAAGTATTATTCCGTTTACCACCATTATTATTATTTATTAGCTGTATGAAAATAAGTTTATTCAATATAAAATTAAATATGTCGAGGACCAGCCCACACGTCGAGACACCTTTAAATATAAATTTTTTTTTAAAAAGAGATCAAAATTACAAATGGCGCCAGGATAATTCAAAACCAGGTCCAAAAGCAGTAACGAACTATCCTCGAAACCTCCATCATTTTGTGCTTTTTTGCCTTTTTCACATTCCAAATTGCCCTATCAAACTCCAACTATTTACGAAATTACATTCATTTGCCGCCTTAATTGCGCCACCATTTATGGCCGCCTATACACGAAACTGCCAAAACTATTACCATTCGCAACCTTAGCCGCGTACATAAACAATGGTCATTATCACTTTACACGTTCCAATCCAGCGCTTGACCTTGCATAACTTACGTCATTAAAAGCGAGGGCGAGTGGGACTGAAGTTCGGGGGTTCTTGTATTTCCGCGTAAATTTTTGTTGCGAGTAGGAAATAAAATGTTCAATCAAGCAAACAAGCTCTAAGCGCGTTTGAAAAAATAGGGATAAAAGCTGGATATCATAGAGCAAGAGCATGACATTTTTATAATAATTGTCGTTTTCAATGTTTTAACCTTTTAGAATCGGTTCTAGAAGCTGAAACGGTTTGATTTGGTTTGCTGGTTCTTTTCCTTGATTTTTCAATTTAAATGACCAAATCAAATAATACAGTTTGATTTTTGGAAAAAACAAATGACAGAAAAAATTCTAGAAAACTGTTTGCTTTTGTTCATGCTCATAATTCTGTTAGTATTAATATTAGGGGGATTTATAATTTAACCTTTGCATTCTAATATTATCTATAAGTCGGTCTTTGTATTTTTAAAAATTCATTAAAACATCTCGTTGTTTATCATTATTAATTGAATGGTCCTTGCATTTGTTTTTCATAAAGCAATGTCAAATAATAAATATGCCCTTATATGCAAATGAATTAAAAAAACATTTCCTCCCAATTTTGGAGTCCCTAACCCTCTTTCGAAGCCTATGTCTCCTATGGCGCCCATCGCAACCCCTTCATGGTGTGGCTACTTTGCTCCTTCGGTGAGCTAAGAAAACTCTTTGTAATCATCAAGGAGGAACCTGAGTGGTTGTTGGGTAAGTGGGATTGGGTACAATTTGCATTGTGCGTTTATATTGCTCTTTTTGTGTTTCTTGAGGATTATCTTATGGGTTCCTATTGACAATCCCCTATTACAATTGGTTACCTCTATTTGTTGCTCTCTTCAGTCGCCTTCATAGCACGTGCACATATATATTTCCTCCGGTAGAGCTTAAAGTTTATGGGTAATATATATATATATGGGCTTATGCTTTATTCTTTGGCTTTCTTTTGGAATTGGGACTAAGCTTCAAGTCGGGATATGCTTTGTTTGTTTATTGAATTAAGGAAAGAGAAGGAATATGGGACTTGAATTAAAAATAAAGAAATTGGACTTGATGAGTAAAAAGAGAATTTCTACAATCAACCTTCATTATATCAATCTGTGAAAGCTTATGCTTTTTAGAGTTCAAAATTTCATCTTCTTATTAGCTTACTTCAAATTCTAATTATTCAATTTCCAGGCTTCCATTCATTGCGACTCCCAAGTTGTTATAAAAAACATGAAGAAATCTACAAAAATTTGGCTCTTCGAGTTAGTTGCATGGAACTCCATGTTAGGAACAAAGTTGGGTCAAAATTGTGATACTACTGCAGTAATAATTAATAAAAATAACACAAAAATTTAACATGTTTCGCTCTTAATTTTGGGTTACATCATCAAACTACAAATAAATTTTCTACTATTGCAAATTGTAGGTACAAAATGAGTTTTTACAAATGAGATTAAACAAAAAATAGTGATACTCAAAGTGTTTCCCGCAACACCCCACATAATTTCCTCATTATTTTTATCACTCTCATTTTAGAAAACTTTCCTAAAGCTTATATCAACTCTCTCTCTAATTTTCCTTAAAGCTATAAGTTTTGGATTACCCTTCAAGAAATTGAGCTACTAAAGATGGTTGAGCTACTACCTAGGCAAAGGATTACAAATTCAAATTGAATTCTCTATTCTGAACTGTGTACCACTAATTTTCTAAACTTCTAAAAATACGTGCAATCACGAATTACGTGTCATCAATTTGCATGCTACCAAACTTCGTGTGGCCGTTAACTTTTACTTTTATATTTTTTTTTACAAAATCGATTACACACAATTGTACAGTGGGCACCCTCCATGTGGAGGCACCTACTGCCCAACAATTCTCCCCCACCCGACTATATGGAGGGCTCCATCATTCTTGCTGTCAACCGACAGTATTCAAACTTCTCCTTTAGTAGAATCTAGGTCAAGTTATTTGATCCATTCTTATATGTATGGATCTTCTCAAGCAACAATTGCTTTTTCTCCAACAAATCTTTAATTTAGTGATATCTTACATCGATATACTTGGATCTTGAATGAAAGGAGAAATTATTTCCAATGTGAATAACACTCTGACTATTGTAGAACAACTGGTACTTTTTTTTATGGACACCAAGTTCTTTCAAGAACTTCATCCATAACAACTCTTTGTATGCTTTTGTTGCTGCAATAAACTCTACTTCAATAGTAAACATATCAACACATTTTTGTAACTTTGATTGCCATGACACAATTTGTCACGACCCAACCTATGGGCCGGACCGGCACTAGGACCTGGGCCAGCCTAAAGCCCCCGAGGCCTGTAGTAAGCCTAACTGTTCATTAACCCAACTCTAAGGCCCATTTGGGCCCAGTATCAAGAAAACAAACGGACAGAGTCCGGCCATAAAATGGACTTTCCAACGGGGAGTTTTCGACTCACCCGACCTGTAAACACAATAAATACTCAATTGGGGAGCTCAGCTCACCCTCCACATAATCCTCATAATAATAAATGGGAGCTCAGCTCCCTCATCCAATCCATCAAACATGCATATCATTATACGTTTACAGGTCCAACATGATAATAATATTACAGACCATAATCAATAAATACTTCTAACACATGCAGAAATTCTAGGAGTAAATAAAATTACACAAATATTGATAAACAACCTGCGAAGTAGAAAAGCAGGTTAACCCAGAATAAAATATCCTCCTGTGGCCTGTAAAAATTTTTGAACAGGAGTGAGCGTTCGACTCAGAGAGTAAAATATCAATTTTAACTATAATCTCTATAACTATCTAAAACTAATGCACCCTGTAGAGTGAAATGCAACATCAACAACATTTTTCACATCATAACATCAAAAAGGTAATTTGGAGCACTCACACACCCTGTAGTATCAATCATAACATATGGGGGTGATCCTATCTGACTCTCTTTAATCCAACCTGGTGCCAGCGAATTACTCAAGCTCGGACTTCCACTTAATAACCAAATCGAGGGTCCCAGCGAATTACTCAAGCCGTGACTACCCCTCGAAGGATCGGGTCCCAGCGAATTACTCAAGCCGTGACTACCCCGTCCTATCCATAGTCCACACCACATCACACGCACGCCAACGCACGCACACTGCTCCAAATTACCACAACAACATCATGGCACTTTAACATTTATCAATGCATCATAAATCGTGCCTAGAGTTTAACTACATAAATATATGCATATAAGTGATGCATGGGCATGCTGAACATATAATAATATCGAAATTACAATTAAAATTAATATTTTACTCACAGACTTGACGGCAATCACTGTGGCGGCTGGGCGGAGGAAGAAGGCTGTCCCGGCTCACCTGACAATTATATTACAATTATTTAATACAAATGACTCAATACAAATCAAGAAAAGACCCAATACGTCCTAAGTCGTGCCGAAAATCCGGCAGAGTCTCCCCTATACCTAGGACCTACCCAACTTGGCAAAGGGCTCAAAACACACTTCTATATCCACAATCCATATATCCACAACTCAATCACATCACACAGCCCCTCCTGGGCCCATCAAATCAATCATTCATCACAATATGTAAAATTTCAATTTAGTCCTTATAATTGATCATTTTTGCAAAAGCTGCTCAAATAAGCTCTAAAAATTATAAAACTACCTTTTGTCCTTAGAAATATTACTAAGCTATTGCAAAAGAATCGTAATTTTCTAAGCTACCACGAATATTTTATGGATTTTCAATCCTATTTAAGCACTAGAAAATTACGAAAAAGCAAGGTTCGGGTTTACCTTTGCCGATTCCGACTTGAGAACGCTCGGGATGCTGACAATGGTGGGGTAGCCAAAACCTCGATCCAATTCGAGACTTTTCCGTAGTGATGCATGTAGGAAATTCACAGATCCGGACAACTGTCGAATTTCCGTGAATTGAGGATACCTACACGAAGCCCAATAATAATATATAAAAAATCAGGGGTGTTACAATCTTCCCCCCTTACAGAAAATTCGTACTAGAATTTTACACAAGTCAGAATAAATCTCATGATTTTACATTGAACAGATTAGGGTACTTTCTACGCATGTACCGTTCTAACTCCGAGGTTCAATCTTCCACTGACTGACTCCTCCACAAAACCTTCACCATAGGGATGCTTTGATCTTAGTTGTCTCACTTGGTAGTCCACTATGGCTAGTTGCTCCTCAAATGTCAAGTTCTCTTTTAGCTCTATTACATCAGTTTATAGTACATGAGAAGGATCTGGAATGTATTTTCTTAGCATGGAGATGTGAAACACGGGATGAGCGTGAGAAAGGTTGGGTGGTAGCTCCAAGCCGGTGAGCAAGCTGCTCCAACTCTATCCGTAACCTCAAAGGTCCAATATCTTGAGGTGCCAACTTGCCCTTTTTCCAAATCTCATGACTCCCTTCATTGGAGAAACCTTCAGAATACATAGTCGCCTTTGCAAACTCCACATCCTCTCGTCTGGGTGCATAACTCTTACGCCTCAAAGTTTTGATCGTTCCACGATTAAAGGAACTATCTCAAGTGTCTTGCACTAGGTCTACATCATGCACCTTCGCTTCCCCCATTTCCGTCCAACACAGAGGAGACCTACACTTTCTTCCATATAGTGCCTCATAGGGTGGCATCCCTATGCTGGAGTGATAACTGTTGTAGGCAAACTCCACCAAAGCTAGCTGCTCATCCCATTGACCTCCAAAATCCAAAACACTCATGCGAAGCATGTCTTCCAGTGTTTGGATTGTCCTTCAATGTCCGTGCATGCGAGGGTGGAAAGCCGTACTGAAGTTCAACCGTGTGCCAAGTGCCTCCTGCAACTTTCTCCAAAACCGAGAAGTGAACTGGGGCCCTCTGTCAGATATTATGGAAGCCGGAACTCCATGCAATCTGACTATTTCTCGAATGTAGAGCCGGGCATACTGTGCCACAAAATATGTAGTCTTCACAGGCAAGAAGTGAGCTGATTGGTTAGGCGGTCTACAATTACCCATATCGAATCATATCCTCGCGTGGTACGAGGCAGCCCAGTCACAAAATCCATAGAAATCATTTCCCACTTCCATTCTGGGATAGGGAGCTCTTGCAACTTTCCTGACGGTCTCTGGTGTTAAAACTTCACCTTCTGACAAGTCAAGCACTTGGACACAAAGTCTGCTATGTCTCTCTTCATGCCATTCCACCAATAGCTATCTTTCACATCATGGTACATCTTGGTGGAACACAGGTGGACATTGTGCAGTGTATAGTGTGCCTCTCGCATGATTTCATCTCGAGATTATCTACATCCGCACACATTTCCTAGATCCTTGCACTAGGGTATCATCATTGGCAAATCCAAACTCACCACCTTCACCTTCTTTGTACTCTTTCTATGATCTTCATTAATTGTTGGTCTCTGTGTTGGGAAACTCTAACTCTATCTCGCAAGTCCGCCTCACCGAAAAATGAGCCAACAAGACCCCTCATCTGAAAGATCTAGGATTAAACCTTGATCCATCAACTCATGTACTTCTGAATCAACGGTCTCTTCTCTGTGAAATGTGCGTAAGCGCGGAAGATTTTTACGCTAAAGCATCTGCTACTACATTGGCCTTCCCAGGTGGTGCTGGATGGGGCAATCATAGTCTTCGAGCTCCATCCATCTCCTCTGTCTCAAGTTTAAATCCCTCTGTTGGAAGATGTACTTCAAACTCTTATGGTCGGTGTATATCTCGCACACTTCACCATAGAGGTAGTGTCTCCAGTTTTTAGTGCGAAGACTACACGCCATTTCCAAATCATGGGTGGGATAGTTACGCTCATGCCTCTTCACCGCCTTGAAGCATAAGCCACTACTTTTCCATTCCGCATCAAAACACACCTAGGCCAACTCGAGGCGTCACGACACGGTGTATCCTTCACCGCTCATAGGTAGTGTTAACACAGGGGCAGTGGTTAGACACTCCTTATCCTCATCATTATAACTGACTCTATCGAGCTCTCTTCCTGTCCTTTGCATCTTATCCACTTCCCTTTTCCTATTTTTGGTATTGTTGGTATCATTTCAACTCTTTGTACTTATTCCTTAATTTTAGTCCTATCTCATCCTTACACCTTTTCCTTCAAAGATGTCTATCCCATCATCAACTTTAACTTTCTTTTTATTTCTTAGTCTTATCTTGAATACTAGTTTCATTACTTCAAGAATTCTAACCCTATGATTTACTCCTACCAGCACATTCTTCACCTTATGTAACACTTATAATTACCCATAGAAAATTTTTTTTTTCTTGTATCCCCTTTTTTCCAACTTAACTATCAGAACATTATCATTCCCTATCACCTTAGTAGGAAATTGCTTATCTGGATGAATATGAGCCCCATAAACTATAAGTTCCATCTGAACTAACACTACTGTAGGAAATATGTGTCATGCCTTAATTCCAAACAAGATACTTCACGTGTTCATTCTCCTTACTATAATCATATATCGCCCATAGCTTTCTAAACTTCAACCTCAAATTACCCATCAAGAACAATTTCATCTATTGAATCTCAACCATAAGCAGTACTTCCTCCGACTCATAGTTTAAAGCAGTTGCAAGCATTAGTAGCTAACTCAATTTAACTCCTATCATTACTCTATTCGTCCTTTCATACTTAATACTAGGTATGCACTTCTGTCATTCTCATATCAGAAATTATGTATGAATTTGTGCCTACTAAACTCTCAATAACTAGGTCTCCTTGACTCGGTTTCTCCTTATATAACCTTCTAGAACCAAAAGCACAAGCTAAACTTGAAAAGAAAGAAAATATCCTCTTATATTCAACTACACCCGATTGTCATATTATAACGTTTCACCTAAGTTTCTTGGTCTTTCTCTCCAAATTTCATCATCTCCTAGCACAATTATGCTCTACCTATAAGGTATCATCTGCATGAACCCTTTACCGTACCATTTTCCTTCTTGACATAATATTTTATAATTTATTAACTTTACTTATACTCGACCTATGATTCATATCTATTATCGTTTTTATTGTGCCCTTAACTTTTGTTGATTCCTGAAAGATTTCTCTCACTAATAAATTCTTCCAACACTAATTTCACCCTTATCTATGGTCATTAATTTGATCCTTGAACTTTCTAGTGATTTATAACCACCCAAACTTGTCATTTTTTTTTTTTGTTCTACCCCTACTGTTGTCCTGTCGTTATTGCTTCACTACAAAGTGATTCTGTTGATCACACTAACAATGTTTGCCTGACATTCATAACGAACCTCTAACTACCTTTTCACTATCTCAAAAGTCTAAACTAAGCATATGTATCATTATCTATCATTCATTCTTTCCTCTCATCATACCTATTTGATCCCTTAGACTGACTTTTATTCAACTTACTGCTTACTAACTTCTCTTTCTCTACCTATTTAGGTAGTCCGCAATACCATCGCACACCTTCTAACATTTACTCATTATTATTGTATTCCATACCTCCATCACTTCTCTCACTAATGTGGTCCCATTTTGGGTTTTCCATCCTTGTCATTCTCCTTGCCAAGAATAACACTTAGCCTATCCTATATCTTAACTTTGTTCCTTTTATTATGCGCTCTTTAGGTTGTCCTTTCATTTATTTCCTTTGTCTTACCCAAAATAGAACTTGACTATTCTATCCCTGGTTCCATTCTTCTTCCTAACATAATAGCTGTACTTGCTAACTATATCTTTCAGAGTCTCTATCGCGTTATCATATGTCTGTGCTACTCAGATTTAGTCCTTTGACCACTCTAGCTAGTACTTCCACTAGCATTTAGATTATATTGCATCTGCAATCAATTGTCCAAACTTTCATTCTGCACTTTCTCTATCCATTGGTCTTCTATAATTTATCTTTGCTAATTTATTACTCTTGACACTATTATAATTAGATTATACTATTGTTTTGAACGATATGAAGTTAGAAAGGAACTCAGGAAATTGCAGTCATACCTTTATCGTATGATTTCTATTCTTATCCTTTAGTTTACATAATACCCTTACTACCTCGAGAACTGACTCTGCAGTAATTTTATTTATTTGTTATTATTATTATTATTATTATTATTATTATTATTATTATTATTATTATTATTATTATTTTTCATGTTTACTCAATTAGCCAAAACTTAAGATTTCGGGCATCCAAACTCGTCATCAAATTCAAAGGATTTACATCCATCGTGATCTGATTATATATTATTCCTATAATGAAACTTGTATCCTCTACAGGATACCCAAGCCAACTACTCTCTACCACACTCTACAGTCCTATCTGGGGCACTATTTTATTGGTCACCATTATTAATAATAACTTTCGATCCCTTCTGAAAAGATAGGACTATACCCTAACTTGCTGCAACAAAGGCACTACATTTACCACCTTGCCCAAAACCCTGTCAAATTAATGTCTCCTTTATCATATCATAGCTCTGTAAATCATCAATTCATAGTTTCGACCTTCTCTAAGTAGTAGGGTTGTACTTTATTCCATACTGATACACACAAGGTATTCTATTCTCACTAAGTTCTAAGCAAAACGTCTATCGTTCTGCAAAAACCATCCAAAATTCCATACCGAAGACTAGATGGTCTCACTCTATAGGTATCAACTTTACTTTGCAACTAGTCCGAAACCTGCAGTCCGATGGCAACTCTTCGTAACTCTAGCTCATGCTAGGGTAACTGAGTCACTGACTCTAGTTATCACCCAACTGTGACCTTTCGATATTCTAGCTCTAGACTCTTAACCAGGAGTTCCCAACTCCTTTGCAGATATAGAACTCTGTTCTGGTATTACTGTACAAAAATAGAGACTGCCTGCAACATCCTCATTATGGAGCACCACGGGGATGCACGCACTCTACACAATAATCTCATGTCTGCGAATCAGAGCGGACATCGAGAACATTGTATAGTTACTACGATACGTCTGACGGACTAGGTCTCCTAATTTCTTATCTCTCCGAATCTTCTATTATCACAAACTTATTCGACTAGGTCATCTACGATGACCGCAGTGGTATCCTCATCCTTATCTAGGCAACTGTACTTTTAAGACTCACTTTTATGTACTCGTGTCTTACACGAAATGGGCACACCATTTAAACCCATACTGACAAAAATATAACATTTCTTGGAGTACGTATCCTCATGATAGATCTCACATGTCTACTAACTCTATTTCACATTTCTGTGTACTCTACGAAAATCAAGACACTAACTGAGGTAATCTTATATTTCCCGAGGTATAACGTAGAATCTAGAAACAAAGAATTACAGGAAAAGACAATCCTATACTCCGCATGTGACTCCTAGTAGACTCTTCCCAACACTTAGATAATTTTTCCTATGAATCTGAGCCTAAGCTCGATACCACATTTGTCACGACCCAACCTATGGGCGGACCAAGCTAGGACTGGGCCAGCCTAAAGCCCCCGAGGCCTGTAGTAAGCCTAACTGTTCATTAACCCAACTCTAAGGCCCATTTGGGCCCAGTATCAAGAAAACAAACGGACAGAGTCCGGCCATAAAATGGACTTTCCAACGGGGAGTTTTCGACTCACCCGACCTGTAAACACAATAAATACTCAATTGGGGAGCTCAGCTCACCCTCCACATAATCCTCATAATAATAAATGGGAGCTCAGCTCCCTCATCCAATCCATCAAACATGCATATCATTATACGTTAGTCCAACATGATAATAATATTACGGACCATAATCAATAAATAATTCTAACACCTGAGGAAATTCTTGTATTAATTAAATTTTCACAAATATTGATAAACAACCTAAGTAGAAAAGCGAGTTAACCTGAATAAAATATCCTCCGTGGCTGTAAAAATTTTTGAACAGAGTGAGCGTTCGACTCGAGAGTAAAATATTAATTTTAACCATAATCTCTATAACTATCTAAAACTAATGCACCCTGTAGAGTGAAATGCAACATCAACAACATTTTTCACATCATAACATCAAAAAGGTAATTTGGAGCACTCACACACCCTGTAGTATCAATCATAACATATGGGAGCTGATCCCCTATACATCTCTCTTTAATCCAACTCAGTGCCAAATAATTACTCAAGCTCGGACTTCCACTTAATAACCAAATCGAGGGTCCCGAATTACTCAAGCCGTGACTACCCCTCGAAGGATCGGGTCCCCAATTACTCAAGCCGTGACTACCCGCCCCTATCCATAGTCCACACCACATCACACGCACGCCAACGCACGCACACTGCTCCAAATAACCACAACAACATCATGGCACTTTAACATTTATCAATGCATCATAAATCGTGCCTAGAGTTTAACTACATAAATATATGCATATAAGTGATGCATGGGCATGAACATATAATAATATCGAAATTACAATTAAAATTAATATTTTACTCACGGACTTGACGGCAATCATCGTGGGGCGGAGGAAGAAGGCTGTCCCGGCTCACCTAACAATTATATTACAATTATTTAATACAAATTACTCAATACAAATCAAGAAAAGACCCAATACGTCCTAAGTCGTGCCGAAAATCCGGCAGAGTCTCCCCTATACCTAGGACCTACCCAACCTGCAAAAGGGCTCAAAACACACTTCTATATCCACAATCCATATATCCACAACTCAATCACATCACACAGCCCTCACAGGCCCATCAAATCAATCATTCATCACAATATGTAAAATTTCAATTTAGTCCTTATAATTGATCATTTTTGCAAAAGCGCTCAAATAAGCTCTAAAAATTATAAAACTACCTTTTGTCCTTAGAAATATTACTAAGCTATTGCAAAAAGAATCGTAATTTTCTAAGCTACCACGAATATTTTATGGATTTTCAATCCTATTTAAGCACTAGAAAATTACGAAAAAGCAAGGTTCGGGTTTACCTTTGCCGATTCCGACTTGAAACGCTCGGGATGCCTGACAATGGTGGGGTAGCCAAAACCTCGATCCAATTCGAGACTTTTCCAGTGAAATTCACAGATCCGGACAACTGTCGAATTTCCGCGAATTGAGGATACCTACACGAAG
Organism: Hevea brasiliensis; assembly: GCF_030052815.1. Taxonomy (NCBI): domain Eukaryota; kingdom Viridiplantae; phylum Streptophyta; class Magnoliopsida; order Malpighiales; family Euphorbiaceae; genus Hevea; species Hevea brasiliensis. The sequence continues at coordinate 109,858,081 of NC_079493.1, forward strand.
CCCAATAATAATATATAAAAAAATCAGGAGTGTTACACAATTCCCCCTACAAATGAAATTAGATATCCTGATGTAGACCATATCGAGTCAACATCGCCAACTATATCTACATCTGTGTAACCAACTAAAATAGGATTGGAATCTCTAAAATATAAACATATTTTTGAAGTTCCACAAAGATATCTGAAAATCCATTTCACTGTAGTCCAATGTTCCTTTCCTGGATTTGAAAGAAATTGACTCATTATTCTAACAGAATGAGCAATATCTGGCCTTGTACACACCATGACGTACATCAAACTTCCAACAATTGAAGCAAATGGGACCTTGTCCATCTCTTTCTTCTCCTTATCTGTAGAAGGGTTTTGTCTCGAACTTAGCCTAAAGTGATTAGTAAGAGGACAACTAGCTGCTTTAGCTTTATCCATATTAAACTTCTAAAATACTTTCTCAATGTACTTCTTTTGTGATAGCCCTATCTTCTTGGCATTTCTGTCTTTAATTATCTTCATGCCAAGGATTTCCCTTGCCTGCCCCAAGTCTTTCATGGTAAAAGACTTACTCAGCTTCCTCTTCTTCAAGCTATTAATTCTTGAAACATTATAGCTAACGATCGACATATCATCCACATAGAGCAAAAGAATAATAAAATCGTCATCAGAGAATTTCTAAACAAAAACACAGTGATCTAAAGTAGTCTTTCTATAGCCTTGCTCCCTCATAACAAACTCAAACTTCTTATGCCACTGTCTTAGTGCTTTTTTCAAGCCATATAAACCTTTTTATAACTTGCAAACATGGTCCCATTTCCCTTTTTCTTTGAAACCCTTTACTTGCTCCATGTATATCTCTTCTTCCAACTCTCTATGAAGGAAGGCAATCTTTACATCCATTTGCTCAACCTCCAGGTTGAGACTAACTGTAACCCCAACACTATATGAATGGATGTCATTTCACTACCAGTGAAAAAATCTCATCAAAATCAATTCCCTTTCTTTGGTTGAACCTTTTAATTACCAGCCTGACTTTGAAATGGGAATGGAAACTGTGTTCTTCATGTTTGATCTTAAACACATCTATTTTTCAAAGCTCTATTGCCTTTTGGAAACTTCACTAGCTTAAATGTTCTATTTTCATGCAAGGATTTCATCTCATCTTACATGGCCTTAAGCCATTTCAACTTGTGTTCATCATTCATAGCTTATTCAAAGCTTTTAAGTTCTCCCCCGTTAATTAGCAACACATACTCATCATTAGGGAATCTGGTAGAACATTGTTTAGTCCTATCAAATCTCCTCAGTGGAATTGGAAAAACCACAAATGCTGGTGGTTGAATGTGAACACTTTCATAATCTAGTTCATGATCAATAGGAGCATTATCAACATCAGAGTCGGGTTGGTCCCATCTTGAAGGCCTCGACGCATTAAGTTGAATGGTGGTCTCAGATCACTGCTCCGATGATCGAATTGTCCAAAAAAAGACCGGGAAGCCCACGAGCTTTCGCTATACTAATAGCACCTAAAAGAAAAAAATAAAATTTTAATAATTATTACGCAATTATATTGTACTTGCGGGAATCGAAAAGGCTCAAGAATCTTAATGAGCGATCTGGATTATTCGATGACTGCCTTTTTCAAATGTTGTCCGATTAGAGCATGGTTGGTCCCATCTTATGCTGAATGGTAATTTTATTGATAGAAATTTAAAAAAAAAAGTCAGCCAAATTGAATTTATTGACATTTATTAAATTTTATATAGTATTTATGGAATATTGATTCTCCATACTTTAATTAATCTTGACCTTTCAAATGCATACAATGATAAATTTTTGATAATATCCTACATGGTTGTAATATATAATTGCTATTTAATTTTAATTTAATTTTTAAATTATAATCAAAATTTAACTTTTCACCTCCCAAAAAAACATAACAAAGATCTTCAAAATGTTTTTTTAATGACCTACATATTTTCATTTTCATCAATATTAGAGTTCAATTCCTTGAGTACAAGAAACAATGTCAAAAAAAAAATTATATATATATATATATATATCATATTTGAAATATTTTTCTTAGCTGAAATAAAATAAGTTAAAGCAGTATATTACCAAATGAATTAACTTGAGCTGGAAAAAAAGTGAAACCATTTAGACAAAGGGTTATTGCATCTTGTAAAAAATAGTTTGGAACTATTGTCTATAGTAATTTGAAGTCCCCTATAACTGAAACCCCCCATTTCCATTCCTCAATAACCCATCAAGCCATTTATGTAATCTATTTTTCATTCTTTCACTAAAAAGAATATCGATTACACTGGCCAATGGCATGCCTCTAACTTCATTCACATTATCTAATAACCCATTTTCCTCATATCAAAAGTTCAAACTTCTTAATGCTTTCTCTTCCTGCCCTCTAGATAAATAAGACACTCCTGGGATTAACTAAGACGGTGAATTCTCCCAAAAGAATGCATTTTGCCACTCTCATTTGTCAATTTTGGAGAGAAAGAAAGTAGTAAGTTTGTGTATGCAGGCATTGAAATCGAATTGAAATTTAGCTAAGAAATCCGTGGAAGTTTTCTAGTGGAGAAACTCATAACAGGGACTATTAGCTGCTACCTCTTGATGAGGAAATATGAAGAAATTATGCCTGATAAATGAGAGATTCGATTAAATATGAGAATTAATAAAAAAGAAATTAATTGAATTAAATTTTTATAAAATTTTAATTTCTAAATAAAGATAATTTTAATATGAAGAAAAAAATTTACCTTATAAGAAAATTTCCTAACTAAAAAGAAAATAAATTTTAATGAGTGGAATCCTAATTTCCAAAAAAGGAAAAAAAATTCATAAACCTTTGTCTTGTTGTGGTGATTTAATTTGAAAGAATGAAAGGAATACATTTTAATTAATAGAAATTTATTTTAATTTTAATTTAATAATTTATAATCCTAAATTAAGTGAAATTCTTTTTATTATGTAACATTCTCACTTTAGACAGTTCCATACATTTTACTGTTCTAACGACTAAGGTCTGTTCGGATGATTAGAATGTCTGGAACCATAATTAAACTAGAGTAAGGATTTATTATTAAATTACATAGAGATCAAGCGAGGTTGAAGAAAAATAAAAGAAGTAGAGTACAAATCGGTTAAATGAGCATAAGTTCCAGGCGATGAGTAACCTCACTGGGAAGTGACCATGGGTCTGATTACTACTTTAATTTATGTAGAACCTTGTAAGACCCTTAATAAGGACTAATTGAGGAATTTTTATGAATTAACAAGTCAAAAAAAAGAAAAGAAATAAGCACAAATAAGTAAATTAAAAGTAAGGTGAAAAAGGAAGATAAGGACGTATTAGGTAATATAAAAAAGACAAACAGAAACTCGGTAAGGGAAAAATTTGTTCAATCAAATTTATGAGTTCAAAATTGACAAAAAATTAGATGAATTGAGTTAATGAAATTAGATTAATTAAACTAATCAAGATTAAAAAAATAAATATAATTAGTGAAAGTCAAACTGTAATGATTATAGATTTTAACTAAATTATAATTTTGCCATTCTCATTAATTACAAAAATGCCATTATGTCTCAAATTAATATAAATATCAAATAAATAAATAATAATCAATAAAAATCTGTCTTCATCCCCTTCAACTAGCACTGACCTTTCTCCTCCCCTTTCGGACTCGGTCCTCGTTGAGTTTTGCCCCCCACCATCGCCAGGACATGGTCTTGGGCTCAAAAGTAATGATATATAAGATGGGGAAAAATAGAAAAGATTTGGGCTATATATGTGGAGCTTCCTCACCCGTCCTTTGCTTTTTTGGGAAAAACTCTCCAAGACAACAAATGAGAGGCCCGGAAGGATCGGGCTGTTACACTCTCTTCATCCCTCTCTCTTTCATTTTTCTTCCTCCATTAAAGCTTGTACTATGCTTTTCAAACCCTAAATTCTTCCTCAATTTCTTTAGGAAATCAATAGAAAATACAAAATTGAGGCTTTATTTGAAGAAAGCTCACAAGAAACTCAAGGAATTTGGAGGATTTGGTAAAGTGAAATTCTACCCAATTGAGTTAAGCTATGTTTTGAGCTTGATTAGTTATGGAATTGATAATATTTAAGTTTAATTGTGGAAATTTCCATGAAATTGATTTGGATCATGGGTAAAATTGAATTAGGGTTTTTGGTCAAGAGTGAATTCAAGTTGGAAGACCAAGTTTTGGTTGGTTTGAAGGTTGATTGAGAGTTGATTAAAGCTTGTGATTAAGGTTAGTGCTATGAAACTTATTGTTTTTGAAGTTTATGGCAAATTGAATTAGGGTTTATATAAATTAGGGTTTTCAATTCTTATGCCCTATTTGATGTGTTTATGCCTAAATTAAGACTATTTGGTATGCAATTGTTGTGAAATATTGATGGAATGCCAAAACAATTGAGTGAATATGAAGTGCTAGATTTGGACTGCTTCTAGATAGCCTGAGTCCAGTGAGTTCAAATACTTATAATTTGAGTTAGACAACTCCAATTGATATGAAACTAAAGCCAAATTAAAGATAAGATAAAATTCTAAAATTTTTATGAAGAACACTTGCCCTGAAATTGACTAAAAGTCACTTGAATTCTGAGTTGAATCCGAAAATGAAAATATAGAATTTTAGAAAAATGACCAAATGAATAGTGTACACCAAAATGAGCATAACTTATAGTAGAAAACTCCAAATGAGGTGATTTTTGTTTTGTTGGAAAGATGAGACATAATAGAACAACCTTTATGAAGAACAAACTGCCCCGTTCTAATTGTAAATAGGTCAAATTCCTAGAGTGATTCTGTATTGTTGAAACTGAAATTTCCTGCGATTCCAATACAATGCCCTGTATTAGGGCATAACTTTCATTGTATAAATCCAATTGAGATGATTCAAAATGATCTGGAAACCTAAGACGTAGGCCTACAACTTTATTTGAGAGACTTTGTCCAAATTCTAGGTATAGAATAGTAAAATATTGAATGCAAAATTGAGGTAAAACCTGAAAACCTAGAAATCACGGGATATTGCATCTGTGAATCAAGATTGATCTTTTAGCCATAATTTACTCTACAAAATCCCAAATTGAGTAATTCTTGAACCTGTATAATTCTAAGGCATAGGAGAACAATTTATATGAGGGATACAAAGTTAAATTATGACTGCAACCTATCCAAAATAGGTTGACAAAATGAGTCCAGAATCTGCCTGAATTCTAGAATGCCCTGAAAACTGGAAAATTGGTTATTGGACCAATTTTGGTAAAATGGCTATAATTTAAGCTACACAAATGCAAATTGAGTGATTCTAAAGCCAAAATAAACCTAAAACATAGATCTATAAATCTCATGAAGAGGGTATAGCCTAATTCTTGCTATACCGTGGTCAAAAGTGTTAAAGAAGTTAAGGCAATAAATCTGGAAATTTTGAAATGTTAACATATTGATTCAAACTATGAATGGTAATGAATGCTAATGGCGTGAAAATCATGTATGACATGTGAAATGGTATTTTGGAACTTATACTCCCATGATGAACGAATGATGAAATAATGAGAATTTTGATTTGCAAATAAGGATAAATTAGCTCGAGTACGCCTAGGCAGTAGTGTAAGGGTTTGATTGATTGGCATGCCAAGAAGGGATGAGATTTAGTAGTATTGCATTTGGCTTTTATACCTGGATACTGTGGGTAGGCACCGACGTGTCCGATATGATTATCCCATGTTATGATTTCTTAGAATAATCATTGGCAGGCACTGATGTATCTAATATGATTATTCCTTTGGCTTTTATACCTAATTTATGTAGCATATCCGGTAGGCACTGATGTGTCTGATGGTATGATGGCCAGCAGGCACCGATGTGTCCAGTGTCGATCTTGACAATTCTGTAAAATGTTACTTGGGCACTGAAATGAAATAAGAAAGTTAAATATCAAGATAAAGAGAGAGAAAGATCCCAAAGAAATAAATGCTTCCAAAGATCACAAAAAAAATGTGTAAACATGAGGAATCAAGAAAAATATGGTGAAAAGTCTTAAAATCCATTATGTGATTAAACTACGAAGTGACTACAAAAATTTGATAACACAGTCTTTATTCTCTTTAGAATGATTTATGATTAATGAAATATGTATTTTCTTTATATTGTTTTAAATATGAAATTATTACCTTTATTTGTATATTATACTTTCATTCTATTAATGCACCACTAAGCAGAAATGTTTAGCGCGATGGTTTTTCCTTGCGTAGGTTCAAGTGATAAAGTCCAGTAAACTCTGTGACAGGAAGATTTAAGTTGATCTACAGCAGGCGCCAGTGTCACCTCCGTATTTCATTTTGATATATATGTTATTAGCTCACAGTGATGCCTCATCACATGTATTGTATTTAAATATAAGTTTGTAACTAAAATTTAAAGTTGTGTAATAATTATGTACATTAAGTAAATTAATGAAATAGAAGAAATTCATATATGGAAATGGATGTAAATGATTATATGAATAATTATGAATTTTAATTTGTATTATTGAATGATTGTTAAAATTGAGGTATTCAAATAGGTTAATGATGTAACAGGTCAAACGTTACTAATATGGAGAGACTCTTGCAGTTTTTCAGCTAAAAAAAAAATCCTTTTATTAAATTATAATAGAATGGAATCAAGAAATAAATAACAAAGGATATGATTAAGTGCTTTGACACGGGATGTGGCATTCCTTCACTCACCTACGCTGTAAACTGGGTAAGGGGGTATTACATATTATCGTTAAATAATTTATTTTTATAATAATTTTAATGTGTACTTTTCTTAAGTAAAGCATTAGAAAAAGGTTACTTTTTTTTAATTAGAAAATAGTTACCTTTAATTTTAAACACATTTACTTTAATTATATTTAATATTTAATTGATGATGATTTGTCAACTCAAAATGTTTAATTTCAAAATTCAATGAATATTAATTAGATTTAATTTCTTTTAAATATATGCTTCAAATTAGAAAAAAAATCAGGTGGTATTTGAATTTTTATGAAAAATTAATGATTATTTTTTTTAAAGGTATCTAATTATTAAAAGTATTGCCTATCCACTAATTATTTTTTTTTAAAAGAAAAGTCAACATTAAATTTTTTTTCCTTATTTTCTAAATAGTTGTAATATATAATTATTATATAATTTAATTTTTTTAAAATATAATCTTTAATTAATTTGATCTTGCAAATTTAAATAATGAAAAACTATTAATTACTTATTATTTAATTATTACAAATAGCTGAAAAGCTTAATTTAAGTAGAGATAAGAACAATTAAGAGTTAATTAGATTAATTTATTAATTATACCAAACAAATACATATGCAAATTTTATATATGTTTCATTTTCACTTTCTAATGAAAAAGGTGATCCAGATTTTTGTAAAAAAAATTCAAGAGGAGATATGATTTTAAATATATCATATTTATGCCAAGTGCCAATATTTAATTGAATTTATTATTGGTAATTTTTTTCTGTATTTCCTAAACAGTTGTAATATACAATTATTATAAAATTTAATTTTCTAAATATAATCCTTAATTAATTTGATCTTTCAAATTTAAATAATAAAAAAATATAAATTACTAAATATAATTATCATTCATTGTGAGATTTCCTAATTTTTAATTTGAAAACATTAATGACAGTAAAATCAAGACTTCAAATTACTTTAAAGGAAAATAAAAACCATTTAATGAAATATTTTAAATACATTTGTTATAATTAAATTTAGTATTTAATTGTTAATAATTTGTCAATCAAAGATGTTTAGTTTCAAAATTTAATGAATATTATCATAACTATCTAATTATTACCACAACTAAAATTTGAATTTCCTTTAAAATATCTACTCTAAATTAGAACCAAGCAAATATTTAAATTTTTGTGAGAAATTAATGATTGAATTTTATTTTAGACATATTTAATTATTAAAGGTAATGCCAATGCATTAATTTTTATTTTTTTTTAAGTCAACATTAAATTTTTTTTGTATTTATATAATTACTCAATATAGTCATCACACATTATCATATTTTCTGATTTTTTATGGTAAAATCAAGACCCATGTTTATTTTGAGCGAAAATCAATACTTAAAAATTTTCTCAATTCCTTTTATATATTTAATAAATTTTAATTTACTGTAATATTATTTCATTTTTATTATTTTAAAATAATTTATTATTATTATTATTATTATTATTATTATTATAAACAAAGAATAATTTATGGCCATTAAGGCCACTGATTTAAGAGCGATTATCAACTTATTTAGTTAAAATTTATTACTAATATTTTAGAGCTTTAATATTATAAATAGCAATATTAAAATTCTTTTAATTAAAAAATAACAATTTTTATAATTAATAATAATTTAATAACCTAATTAAATCTAATATAAAATTTTTTTCCCTCTCTTTTGATATATATGTATACACACACACATGCACACACACACTACCTATTCTAGTTTATAATTAAGTCTAACATATATAGCAAAATACACGAGTTAGTCCTTGTCATTAACTGCTTTTTAATTTAAAATAATTTAGTCTCTAAAATTTTATTTTATTAGCAAAATGGTCTCTATATCTAAATTCTATACTTATATAATTATTTATTTTATATTTAAATAATTATATAAAATTGTTTAAATATAAAATTTAAATATATGAACTATTTTGCTGATCAAACAAAACTTCAGGAACTATTTTATAAATAAAATAAAACCTTATAAATTAAATTATTTTAAATTGAAAAGCAATTAATGGTAAATCTAGACATTATGGACTAATTTATTAACAGAATTAAGTTTGAAGGACCCAATTGTTACTAAAAAAATTACTAGGAAATAATCTGAATGTTTTACTATTCATCAAAGATTTAATTGTAAATTATCCTTGTTAAATATATGTGGTTTAGTCCCTCACATTTGATTCTATAAACTATTTGGTCCTTTTTTTTTTTAATTTAATCGTTAATCAATTGAATAAAAGATCATCAATAAGAAACAAAAATGCTAACAATGGTAAAAACTCAAAAAAGAAAATGGTTATCATTAACGGTAAATGTTTAAGAAAAAAAACTTAATAAAAGGATAAAAATATATAATAAAATTGAAACTTAAGGACTTATTATATCTTTTTTTAAAATATGATGATAAAATCATTAATTTTACTACGAAATGAGGATTAAAAAATAATTTTTTAAAATGTATATTGAATATATGACAAAAAATTATTTGTAATATTTTATATTACTTATATTATTATAAAATAATATAAATTATTTTTTTAGGTTAATAACTAAAATAAAATAATTTTTAAATATACATATATATGGAAGGAAATTTTAAATGGATCGGGTCAAGGTTGCCCTCACTCCTCCCTCTGCCCCTCTTGTGTGTCACACCTTACCCCTCTGTAAGGTATAATATAATTCCGTAGTATATTTAATGAATTACTGACTCCGTCTATCAATAACTCATTAAATACACTACAAGAGATTTTAAAATAATTTTCTTACTTTTGAAAGTGGTGAGCTTTTATAGCAGGTGTTAAAAACATTTTCTTGAAGTTTAAAGACTAGTTAAAATTTTTGTCCATTTTTATTTTTACGGAAATTTTGAAAAAATTTCGGCAGAGTGTCGTCTATATTTGGGAAAAACAGTTATTCAAACACCTGTAAAAACACTTTCAATAATATATTTCATCAAATCACTCACTACTACAACACAAACTCAACATTATTTCTCCCATCTCCATAATCCAAAACAATTTTCAATTCAATTGTCTTCAAAATAATACTAAATAACTTCATTCATATTTCATTAAAGAAAAATTAGTTTACATTTATCAACCAAAATTTGCATTAGAAAATCCAAAATAATATTATTACAAACTCTATACAACTGCTCAAGACCGGTTTATACATGTACATACAATTACATACACAAATATAAACATTACAAACATGGTATAAAATTATACCCTACAAAACCTCAGGGATGTAGCTCTAAGATCCTCAGCAGCTCACTCTGCTACTCCTCTAGTCTCTATATCTGCAACAGCAATAACAGCTATCGCTGAGTACTATGACTCAATGATGCACAACATACTAAAATAACATTTGATGCATAATTCAAATCACATTTATTCAAATATGGTACTGAACATGAAAAACAGATGCAAAACATGATTTATAAATTTTTAGTCCAAACAATTTTATTTAGAAAGTTTCAAAACGAATTTTATAAAAACACACAGTTATATTATACCATTTAGAATAATACTCATCTCAATAGCCTGAGGTTTATGAGAAATCACAAGGCTAACTAGCTCAAACTATGGGTACCCATTCAATTTCTTTCTCTACTGGCACACACCTCAACACTTTAGCCAGCCAGAGAGGGAATCAAAATTCAAAACTAATTCCTCCCACTAGTCATGCTAGTGAGGCATTCAAATATATGGTCATGACACTGTGGTTTCAAAACTATCTTAACAATTTATCAAACATTTACTGACAATTAAATCACATATCATCAAATTTCCAACAATTTAGATCAAAAGCATAATGTACATTTCAATCATCATTTTGCAATATAAGTAAACTAAAAATCATTTCATGCACTTTGCAAAGGAATTTTAAAGGATATTTATATTGTGCACAAACCTTATGCGAGTTGCCTCGTGGCCTTGACTCGGTGCCTCGGATTTTTTCCCGGTATTCTTTTCGACTGAAATACACAATTTCACAGCGTTGCAGTATCATAATTTATCATAAATTCAAAAATAAATTCAAATCTGTTTATATCTAGTTTTAATATGCTTAACTTGACATTTTTTAAAATTTACACTTCGGGGTTACTATTTACGATACTATTCAAGTCAATTTGTTGACTTTCTAATGCTTAATAGGTATGGAAATTTTAATTTTATCAACATACCACATTTTGGTTACCTAATTTGTTGGTTTTAGTTGGTTTCTCAAATTTTAAGTCTCTTAGGTGAAATTTCCAAAATTTCAGATTTAGTATCCTGTTTTGCACTGTTCTATTGGTTATGTTGCTGTGGTAATTTGGCTAAGTTTTCTCCATAAAAGTTATTTCTTATTGTCTTAACTTTATTTCTCTTTTTGAATCATTCCATTTGGAGTTTTGTAGCCCTAATTACGGCCATTTGAACATGGCTAGTAGGATTTGGTGTTACCCAGAATTCTGAACATTTACTTGATAATGGCAGTTTTTGTACACTGATTGCAGGTGACTTTTTGGACAGATTATGGTCAAAATTTGGGTTTGTTTCCTTCATGAAAGTTGTAGGGCTATGTCTCAGCTTTCTATCGATATAAAATTTAGGTCATTTGGACCTTCCTAGACCAAGTTATGGACATTTACGTAACTACTATTTATTTTGTCATTTTTGTACAGGGCAGTGTGCCCTAATCCGGATTTGGCCTAATTGTTTACTAAGTTATGGTCACTTTCTGGGCATGATTCCTAAATGAAAAATGGTCCATTTTGTGTCTAGTTTCATTCTCAATTGGCCTCACACCAATTGGGTTGGTAAATTTTCAGTTTTGGTCCCTGAAAGGGACCTAGGTCAAGCTGTCTGCATATTGACCTTAACCAATCTGAATTGAAACTTATTTCTAACAATTCACACACATAAAAAATGGTCATAATTGACCATTTTTCAACTCAAATAAGGTCAACTACATCGAATGCATAATTCTCAACTTTTTCTCTAATTTTTCAAAGTGTTCAAAACCCCAATTACATAGATTTCAAATCTAATGCATTCAAAACATATATCTATACTTCACATACACAACTCAACCTAAACAACCATTCAAACACCTCAAACTCATTTATTTTAAACCCTAACTAAGGCTGGCCGAAATTCTTATTTGGTCCCTCAATAATTATTTTCTTTTGATTTTAAGTTAATTTCTAATTTAACTTAACTTAAATCATATGCTTTAACTAAAGAATTTCACTTTAAATGACTTACCCTAACTTTGAAGTTCACTCAACCAATTTATTCTCTCTTTCCTTCTTTCTTTCTTGCTCAATCTTCTTCTCAAATGAAGTTAACAAGGTTTAATGGGAAATTTTGGGGGATTTTAGGGTTAAATTTGGAATTACTCAAGCTCAAAATTGAGCTTCAATGGAGGTTTAGTGAGAGAAGGAAGAGTGAGAGAAACCCACGGCAAAATGAAGAGAAGAAGACCCCTTTCCCTTTTTAATTTTTTTGTTTTTATTTTCTAATTGACTTAGTCAACAATTTAATTAAATAGAAATTTTATTTATGACCTCATTTTTGGCATCATCTTTGTGATGTCATAATTCAATTTTCCTTTTCTTTTCTTTTTCCTTTCTTTTTCCTCACTTCTTTAATTTAATTCTATATTTTAAAATTTTCATTTCTCAAATTTTATTGGATAGTTAGGTCAGGAATCACCTCTAGGGGTGAATTGACTAAATTGCCCCTCGTCGGTCTGATCTGATTTGCAAGTTATTCGATATTTCTACCGGATCCCTGACCTAATTATTTGATATGCTTAACAACTCTTTTTCGTGATTTTCTCTTTTTCACTGTGTTCGCAATAGTCCTAAGGATCGCGACGTCACATTTTCCGATTCAAAATTTGAGTTTAGACTGACCTAGCAGTCATTTTCCAAGAATATCACCCATCGCTGTGACTCTCAGTTTATTTAACTTCTTGTATTTTGTTTTTCTTCTTTATACTTAACTATTTGACAATTACTAATTATTTGTATTCAGGGCTTATCCAGGTGTCTTAGATGTGGTTCTACTTCTCTTAATTGTTCGGATGGACACCGGTCACCGGAACAGTAAAATGTACCAAGCTATGTAAATAGGGGGTGTTACATTGTGAATATACAAAATCTCGGCTCAATCCTTCAAGTAGATGGGGGATGTGAGGAGGATGTAAGTCATAGGATTAAAGGCAGATGGTTGAAATGGAGACGTGCCACGGGAGTTTTATGTAATCACAAGATTCCCAATAAGTTAAAAGAAAAATTTTACCATATAACTATACGACCGGCCATGTTATATAATAGTGAGTGTTGGGAAATAAAAGAGCCATATGTATCTAAAATGAGAGTTGCAGAGATAAGAATGTTAAGGTGGATGAGTGGTCATATTAAACTAGATAAAGTTCATAATGAGAGTATTAGAGAAAAGGTAGGAGTAGTGTCAATTGAGGATAAGTTGAGAGAAAGGAGATTGAGATGGTTTGGTCATGTGAAGTGTAGACATACGAAGGCTCCAGTCAGACAAGTAGAGCACATTAGGTTAGAGGATAGAAAAAAAAAAGAAGAGGTAGACCTAAATTAACTTGGAGGAGAGTAATACAACATGACCTAAAAGCATTACATATTCTCGAGGATTTAACCCAAAATCATTTAGAGTGGAGAAAGAGAATCCATATAGTTAACCCCAATAAATTTTTGAAATAAAGGCTTGTTGAATTGAGTTGAGTTAAATTAAGTTGATTGTACAAATTTGTGCAGGAGTGATATTAGTCTAAACCAAAGATTCATGGCAGTAAATTAAAAAAATATATACAAATAATAACAACTATTTGATTTGAGGACTCAACTTGAAGTCTAACAACTATTGATGGAGATTATGAATAACTCAATTTATTAGAGATGGAGACTAGAAACTACAATACCTATAGAAAAGCAGAAAATGAAAAGAAAACTATAAATACCATCACATTAATGAATAAGGTAAAGTGGACTAATCTAGCTTGTCTGTGAAATAGTAAATTTTGACATGTCACAACTCTAATTCTTATATAAAAAAAAGTAAAAAAATATCTTGTAATTTTATGTTTTAATATGTAAAAGATTGTAATTTAATTTTTGTCGAGTTAACATTTTATATTTTTTTTGGTTAATAAATATGGTACAAATTGATGTGATAAATATATGATGACACATGACAAATTAGTATTGATGTAGTGTATGTATCAGACTTAATACTTAATGAATCAATGGAAAAATTGGTTAAGGAGGATGCACCTCTGATGTACTAGTTATCGTATCCACAATAATTATTAAATAGTCAAGTCTCGAGACTAATGTCAAATATTTATCTCATTAGTATTATTTAATAATAATTAAATATTTAAATTATATTTATTAAAAAAATATATAAAAAATTAAATTGATAAAAATAAAATTATCATACATCAAAATACCAAATCATATATATATATATATATATATATATATGTTTTTCCGTATTAAAGAAAAAGATAAAGAGTAAAGTGGAAGACGTGTTATGATGAATTTGAATGGAAATTGTCGCATGAAGTCGTGACTTCCACTAAAAGCTCATGTCAAACACTTTTTGGAATATTGGTGGACCAATAAAAAAAAAAATTGCAGACCTTGAATGGACCTAGCTACAATTGAGTGGAGTTGTGCCCAAAATTCTGAAAATTTGTATTTTAAAATTTAGTTAATTTATGTACATTTGCTTCACTCCTTAGTAATCCGATCCGATATGAACATATTAATCTTAAATTAATGAGTTAAAAATATTTGTATAACATAAAAAAAATTAATTTTTAAATTTTAAAGCGTTATATTGTTATTCCAACTCTCACGATTATCTAATACATTAAATAAATTAATAATTTAAATATAAAAAATTATTATTTAAATCTGATTCATATGTAAAACTCATATATATTTAATAAATGGGTTATATTCCATATCATACAAAAATCATAGCTTGATTTTAAAGGATATATATATCAGTAGAAATGAGAAATGAATCAGGTGGGAGAGATTTCAACTTATTTCTTGTAGATTATTTCGACTTTTTTTTTTAAATGATTGACTTATTTTTAATTGTAAATTGATTTACATATTATTTATCAAATTATTTTATTTAAAATATTTAAAAACAAATAAAATAGGATGTCATCGATGAAGTTCAAATCGATACAAAAATCAAAACGAAAATAATACTCCATAAACTTAACGTCTATTAAAAAAAATGTTGAAAATATAAATTAGATCACTCATGTGAGTTAATCTGAATCCATAATTTTCTATTTTGTTAAATAGAAATATAAATTAAAAGGAAATAATGAACGTATATAATTACATAGAATTGTATTCATACAAACAAAAAATTGTATCCATTTGTTAAAAGATGGTCATATTAAATTATAAATAGCCAATCTTCTTAAAAAAAAAATTTGTTAGAACAGTAACAAAAGTATTATTTTTTGAAATTGATTTTTAAATTTCTTTTAAAGGTATTCTCGACATCAATAATTTAGAGCATTTTATCTTTCTGTAATAATAAAATACAAATTTAAACCGTGAAATAATCTATGTAGTTCTTATTATTAATGTAATTATATAATAAACTAATGATATAAATATGATAGAGATCTTAAAATATTTAATAAGAATATAAATTAAGAAACATGTATTTAAATTCATATATTGAGTCTTTATATTATTTTTTCTTCAAAAACAAACACTCCAAATAAAAATGGAGATAGATATTAATTCTAATAAAAACTAACAAAATGCCCTTCAATAAAAAATTATTAGGTCTTCTTGATAAATTTCACCAAAAATCAGCTCATTGCCGAGAAAGAACTAATTATTCATAAAAAAAAAGAGAAAAAATAACATGAAAAAATGAGTATTTCATTGGGCCGGCTACTCTTCCTTGCCAAATTTGAAAATATACAGATTGATTGAAATTTTCTAACCAGTGAATCAACCCGGGTTAAGCTATTAAAGACTTTCTCAAAAGGAGAAATGTTTTCATGAAACTGACGTGGAAAGCATTTTATCATGAGCGTGTGTGTGTGTGTATGTGTTATCCACTTGTGAGTAAAGCTAAGGATGAGGGAAGAGTAGCTCAACTTGCAATTGTTTGACCAAATAGTGAGTAGACCCGCCATAGTCCACCCTGTTACCTGGTCCCAGAGCAATTTCTATAGAATCCACTAATTCGTGTATATTTATTTATTTTTTTTTTATTAATTTATTATTTCATATAAAATATTTTATTCGCTCGTGATTTCAACTTTTCGACCGCTTTTCCCGAAATAAATAAAAATTTTATTTAATATTATTGTTAAAATTATTATTAAAAAAATTATTTTTTTAATATATTAATTAAAAAATAATTAAAATTTTAGTTTAATAATTTTTAATTTTAAAAATATTTAAATGATAAAATTATTTTTTTAATAATATTTAAAATAATATTTTTATTAAAAAAAAAATTACTCTTCTAAATTCAATGCTAAACTGATTGAAAGAGAGCAAGCGAATACGACAAACACTGCAAAACGACATAGACTATATTTTATTTTTTTTCGTTGGTTTTTTCACTGAAAAGAAAAGTCCAACTTTAGGTGCGGGAGATTTTCTCCGGCTGTCATCTCATCAACGCCACGTTTTGAACATGTCTTTTATGCTTTTCCAAACCTCTGTCCTCTCTACCCTTAATAAAGTATTTTATTTTTATCAAATTTTTATTTATTAATTTCAGAATAATTTTGCGATAAATTAAGCTTTAATTTTCAAATCAGGTCGAGACAAATGAAAATCTAATGGGAATGTCGGATTGAATCTGTGCATATGGATAAACAAATTTTGTTAATACTATAAATATTTATTCATATTTTCCAAGTAATGGAAGATCCATGCTTCCAAATATTTAGGCCCTCGTATGTAGTTTGGTTCAATTTTTTTTTTTTGTCTTTCTTAAAATTATTTTCTTTTTACTGAAAAATATATGTAATAATGAATGATATATTTGATAAATATATGGTTTTTATTTTTATATGAATAATTAATTAATATTTTGATAAATAATTAAAATCCCTTTGTTCTATTTTAAATGCTTTTTAAAATTTTTATATAATAATTAAATAATTAATTAAATAATTTTATTTTTATAAAAAAAGTATTAATAATTGACTAAAGTAATTATGTATTTTTATAAAAAAAATATTAATAATTATGTATTTTTATAAATATAACAAGATTAGAGATAATAATAGATAAGGATAAAGTTGAATAAAAATAATTAATATTTTCTTAATTTTTTTTAAATAAATAAAGTGGGATAAATTTTTTTTAAAACATCACTCGAATGAGATGGAGAGATTAAATAAATGGGTGTTGTGAAAGGTGGTATAACAACATCATGATGATGATGATGGTGCCAAAAATTCACTGTTAAAATAGGTTATGCGAAAATATATATATTTTTAATTTTTTAAAAATATTTTTAATATATGAAAATGGCTATATGTTAGCTTAGTTTATTCAATTACCTTCTACAAGTCATTAAAAAAACATAATGATGCAATTGGTTTGTAATTTTTATTTTACTTGTAAATTTTAAATGAAGAAAGGCTTCTTTGAAGCTAATTAAGCAGCGGTGTAGGTCAACAAGAAGTCGCTTCATGTGGGTTCTAGTGGGGAAAGACAGTGCAGAAGATCATGACGCCTTGAAGAAGCCAACCAGTTAGACTCTCATTTGGAGCAGCGAGTCTCTGAAGATGAAACAAGACGGCTTAATTTGGCTAGTACTGGTAACCCATGGCCCCTCATGGTTACAGACCCTTTGACATTGTCGTCACCAACTCCTCCCAAGAGCCTTCCCTCGAAAAGATACGATAATGTCGGATCAGACCTCAATGTTGGGACAGACTCCTAGATCTGCGATATGGGGATCAACCAAAAAAAGACATGCAAAAATGTTCGATGATTTCGGTCTCAGGCCCGACAGTACAGGAACTTGAAGCTTGGAAGTTTATGTTGGTGCATTTATGGCTCAAAGTTACTGCACTTCTCTAGATGTCACCTCCAATTTGTCTTGCATACCTTAGGGATATGCATGTCCAGCAATTTCATTATAATCCAATTTATCTAATATTTTTTTGTTAAAAATTTCATTATATATATATATATATATATATATATATATATATATATATATTATGCTTAATACATACCATAATTTTTAATTTTATTTGAAAAAATTATTAAACTATAATAAAAAAAATTATTATATCTGAGTGAAAATTTTGTCCATTGGTTTTGATTAAAAAGAAAGGATGGGGAAAAAAAGGCAAAGACATGAATAAGCAATAACATTATAGATGTTGACATACTTCCTTCCATTAGACGATTAGAATAAGACGTTAATTGCAAGATTTGAACATTATTAATCATATATTATGTATAATTAAGATTAATTGCAAAGACAAATTAATTAATTAATTAATTAAGAAAATAAATTTAATTCTGATTAAATGTCTCAATTTAATAAGAACAGTTTAGTGCACGCAGCTTTTTTTTTTTAATATTTTTAATTTTACCTTTAATTTTTTTTATATCATATTAAATTATTTACTTAATTCTTTCAATATATATTTTGAATAAATTTTAGTTAAATAATTAAATTTTTTGACTAATATTTATTTTATCACAATCATTTGAAGTCACTTTCCATTAACATTATGTTAAATATTATCTCTATTAATTTCTATTGCTTTCTTTGCATCGTAAATAATTTGATGAGACTTATTAATAAAAATGTATTAAAATTATTCATTATGAAGTTATTATTATGATAAAAAAATACATTAACGGAATCTATTTATAAATTACTAATTATCTTAGTATTTTAATTTAGTATTAATTATTAACGGTATGTCTTTATATATATAAGAAAAAAAATTAATATAATATTTAAAATTAAAGTTGACTTGTAATGTTACATTTTATATTTGTAAATGAGTAATGCCACTTAGTCCACTCAACTGTGGAAAGAGGAATTATTATGTTTTCCTAAAGCATATGAAAATTTTTACAAGAATATGAAAAAACAAAGGTTAAATAAAAAATAAAAGTTAAAGACAAAACATTCTAGAAGGGACAAAAGAACAGGATTGATTTGTCCTAAAAAGCCATGCTAATTATGCATGTGAAATTATCTCAAGTTTGCATATCCAAGAAATAGATTAGAATTTTTTGTAGGAATGTTTCCTATATAATCATTAATTCTATGTTAAGGAGACAATTTTTTATAGGAAGAATTATTGTAAGGATTCATTTGGTATTAAGATTTATTTTTATTAATAAAAAAATTAAAAAAATAAATATTCGAATCTGACGTTGCTAATAAATGATATATATAATTTTAATTATCAAATCAATAACAAAATTAATTATTAAATAATTCAATATAAACTTTTGACGCCATATTTTTTAGGGTATGATCCAACTAAATAAAATTAAAAAATTTACTCCCATTAATAATAATAATAATAATAATATGAGTTAATTTTAAATCATATTAATTTATTTTCATAAGCATAATTTTAACAATAATTTGTTATTAATAATAATTAATTTATACTCACAAGTCAATCATGTTGTGAAATTCAAAAAAGAAAGTCAATCACGTCACCGAAATCAATGGGTTTATCAAGGCAATAATCCTGTAGTATGAAATTACTATTATTTTTAATATTTTCACCGCATTATAAACATAGTTTTGTTTTTTCTTTTTTAATTTATTTCAAATTATAAATTATTTTTTTAAATAGTATTAATATTCCTACAGATGCAATAGTAGTATGCCATAAAAAATTACTTTATCCACATACAAATTCAATTAATATTATTAATATTTGAATTCATTTCAAATATAATTAAAATTTATCCGTAATTATTCAAATTCGTCCAAATCCAATAATTATTGCTTGAATTGTATCTGAATCTATTTAATTTTATATATTCAATTAATATTATTGATATTCAAATTCATTCTAAATATGATTAAAATTTATCCATAATTATTCGAATTCGTCCAAATCAGATAATCATCGCTTGAATTTTATCTGAATCTATTTAATTTTATATATTTTAATTATTAATTTATATAAAAATATTTTTTTATTAATAATTTTATATTTAAAAATTTTATAATTTTATAAAATATTTAAATTCTATTTATTTAAAACATAATATATAAAAATTTATAAATATTTTTATAACAAATATTTATTTTATATTTAATTAATTTTTTATATAAATAGATTTGAATAATTAATATATAACATGTAAAACCTAAACTCAATTAGAATATGACATTTGAACTCATCCAAAATTAAATTATATATTACTCAAATCTATATTATTAGGATTTTATTGAGTTGGATACTTATAAATATTTGACCCATTACCATTCTTAAATACTCTATTATTTAATTTAATATGTATTAAACAAATAAATTTTGTAACACCCCAAATTTTATTATTTATGAGTATTTTTGATATTTTAATTTTATTTAAATTTTAGGAATTTTTTTGAGATTTTTCGGATTTTAAAAATCGGGTTCGATTTTCCGAAAATATAAACTTTGATGATTTTTAAAAATTAATTTAAAGACCACGTGGCAAAACTAAAAATATATTTGGAGTCTACGTATTTTTCTGAGTTTTATGGAATTTTTTCGAATTTTTGGACCTCGAAATTCAAAATTTTGTATTTCGAATCGAGACGGATCGGACCGGTCGAATCGAACCCTTTCCTTTTTCTTCTCCCCTCTCTTTTCTCTTTCTTTTCTCTCTCCTCCTCCCTCCGCCACCGATTGGACCGAGTCTTGTGTCTAAAATCATCTACTGAGCTTTCCATAGACACCAAGAACGCCGAAATCCATCGAGCGGTTTGTCCGATTTTTGCTCGGAAGATTTTAGCCCATTTCGACTTTTGGGCTAGATTTCAACCGTGAATCCCACGAGGAAACCGAGGCCACCCATAAATTTATTTTTCCGACAGTAATTTCGAGCATTAAATGAGCTTAGAAAATTAAAATTTATGTGCTAACCCCGTGTTATGGGCGTAGGTATCCTCGATTCGCGAAATTAAAGTCTGAGGTTTTGGCTAGCCCCATTGTCGACGAATCGCAAAGGTAAACCCGAACCTAGTTTTTACGTAATTTTCTAGTGCTTAAATAAGATTAAAAATCCATAAAATATTCGTGGTAGCTTAGAAAATTACGATTCTTTTGCAATAGCTTAGTAATATTGCTAAGGACCCAAAGTTTTATAATTTTTAGAGCTTGTTTAAAATGATCAATAATAAGGACTAAATTGGAATTTTATGGATGATTGATTTGATGGGTGATATGATTGAAGATGTATGGATTGTGAGTATAGAAGTGCGTTTTTAGCCCTTTTGCAGTTGGGTAGGTCCTAGGTATAGGGAGACTGATTTTCACTTAGGACGTAATTGGTCTTTTTCTTTATTTGTATTGAGTCGATTGTATTAAATAAATGTAATATGATTGTCGTGAGTCTTCCTCCGCCATTTGTCGTCAAGTAGTAAAATATTAATTTTAATTATAATTTCGATATTATTATATGTTTGCCCATGCATCACTTATATGCATATATTTATTTAGTTAAACTCTAGGCACGAATTATGTTGCATTCATAAAATGTGCCATGAATGTTGTTGTGGAAATTTGGAGCGTGATGTGGTGTGGACTATGGATATGAGTAATTGGACCCGATCCTTCGAGGGGTAGTCACTGAGTAATTCCTCGATTTGGTTATTAAGTGGAAGTCCGAGCTTGAGTAATTTTGGATTTAAGAGAGATCCCATATGTTATGATTGATACTACAGGTGTGTGAGTGCTCCAAATTACCTTTTGATGTTATGATGTGAAAATGTTGTGTATGTTGCATTTCACTCTACAGTTGCATTAGTTTGAGATAGTTATAGAGATTATAGTTAAGATTGATATTTTACTCTTCAATATTTTTAGGATTTTACTTTGGTTAACCTGCTTTTTCTCCTCGCAGTCAATTATTATGTATAAACTTGTTAAATCTTAGAATTTCCGCATGTGTTAGAAATGTTATTTGATTTGGGTCAACTAAATTATTATTTTGGGACTCAGAACTTAATATGCTATGCATGTTTGATGGATTGGATGAGGAGCCGAGCTCCCATTTATTATTATGTTTATGAGTATGTGGAGGGTGAGCCAATTGACTATATATTGTGTTTAAAACTCCCGTAGTAAGTCCATTTATTGTTTTCTTGATATTGGGCCCAAATGGGCCTTAGAGTTGGGTTAATGAAGGGCTTTACATAGGTTGGGTCGTGACAAATGTGGTATCGAGCTTAGGCTCCGATTCCTAGGAAAAGTTGTCTAAAGTGTTGGGAAAAGTCTAATAGGAGTCACATGCGGAAAAATAGGGTCCATATTCGCCTTGCATTGTTGCTTCTAGTTTCCATATATTAGGTATAAATATGAGTCTATATAATGTGCGCTTTGAATTTTGTGGGCTAATGAATTTCAAATGCGTGTGCCCAACGAGGTGTGATGAGGCGCCGCCAGGAGGCGGGTAGGAGGCCTTATGGCACAGGTCCCATGGACCCCATGGCAGAGAACCATCGACATGATGGTGCAAGATATGGTCCACCCTCCACCGCACCAAGAGGGGAACCTTACAAACAGATCATAAATTTTAAGAAGTTGGTGCATGATGTGTCGACGATGCATATCGGTTTTTGGATTAAGATTGATAGAATGTATGCGACGTCATGGGGCCCATGCTGGATGAATGACTACGTGTTAATGGAGGGTTTGACATGGGCTTAGTTTGTGGAACTTTTTATCAATCGGCCTTTGAGGCCTTAAGAGATAAATATGCAATTGAGCGGATATGCCCCTAGACTATGAAGGTGAAAAGATTCCTAAAGGGGCTTGACAGAGGTATGCGAACTCGCCATGATGTTTTGATGTGGTGGTTGATCGAGCTTGAGATTAGCTATAAGAGCAAAGAAAAACAGAGGAGAGGGTTCTCTGTCCCTTCCATGGGTACTGTAATTACAGAGGAAAGGGTAGGAGCAAGAGAAGTGGTTTGAAGAGGACATTCAGACCTTGTTTGATAATGTTTGTATCCGGTGCTTCCAACATGGCGGACAAGGGGGACGTGGATTTGGAGGCGGTCAGAGGTGATGCTCAAGCTTCAAATGCGTATTCTTTGAGGCTCGTGTTTTGATAGATCCGGTGCTACGCACTCATTTGTCTGTTTGCCATGAGGTTGGGTAGAAACCCTACAACCTTAGAATGCCCTTTGGCTACCCCACTTAGTGACAACATAGATGTAGATATGGTTTTTCCGGTAGTGGATGGAAAGATCCTCCACTTGGTTCCTCTACCATGGATTTCATGTAATCTTGGGGATGGATTGGTTGGCAACTCATTATGCCACCGAACAAAAGGTGTATTTCCACATACCTGGTGTGGAAGAGTTTAGTTTTGATGGTGACAAGAGCGTGGCTCCATATAATTTGGTGTCAGCAATTAGTGCTAGAAAAATATTGAGGCGTGGATGCCAAGGGTATTTGGCATTGGTGAGAGATACATGAAGGTGTCATGGAAAATGTTCAGAATTCATGGATGTCTTCTCGAGGAGCTTCGAAGGGAAATAGAGTTTTGCATCGATGTTGTAACCCCATATCGATGCCACCGATGGCACCTGAAAGAGTTGAAGGAGCAACGAGCTTTTGGACAAGGGTTTCATACGTCCGAGCACTTCATTATTTGTGAGAAAGAAGGATGGGTCATTGAGGTTGTGTATCGACTAACAAGGTGAAGAACAAGTATCCACTTCCTGATCGATGATTTGTTTGATCACCCAAGGAGCTAGATTCTTTTCCAAGATAGACTGTACCATCAATTGAGAATCGTGAATGAGGACGTGTCCACAAGATATGGTCATTATGAGTTCTTGGTGATGTCTTTTGGACTCACTAATGCACCTTCATGGACTTGATGAACAGGTGTTCAAGCCATTTTTGGACCGCTTTGTCATCGTATTCATAGATGACATTCGTATACTCTGACCGAGGAAGAACACGTGTGGCACTTGAGGATGGTGTTGCTACGCCAAATTTTCGAAATGTGAATTTTGGCTAGAAAGCATCTCATTCTTGGGACACGTGGTTTCAAGTATTCAAGTGGATCCCAAGAAAATTGCAAGATTTCTCCAGATAGCCTAACTAAGTTGACTAGGAAGAATGTTCCATTCATTTAGGTGAGTTTAGCTCAAGGAGTGTCTAACCAGAGAGGTGAAGGATACGCAGTTGGCCTAGGGTGTGTTTTGATGCAGAATGGAAAGGTAGTGGCTTATGCTTCAAAGAGGCATGAGCGTAACTACCCCACCCATGATTTGGAAATGGCAGTCTTTGCACTTAAAACTGGAGACACTTGAAGTGTGCGAGATATACAACAAGAGTTTAAAGTACATCTTCCAACAGAGGATTTAAACTTGAGACAGAGGAGATGGATGGAGCTCAAAGACTATGATTGCACCATCCGAAGGCCAATGTTGTAAATCTTGAAAAGACCATTGATTCAGAAGTACATGAGTTGATGGATCAAGGTCTAATCCTAGATCTTTCAGATGAGGGGGTATTGTTGGCTCACTTTTCTGAGGGACAGAGTTAGAGTTTCCGACCAACAATTGATGAAGATCATAGAAAGAGTTGAAGGTGGTGAGTTTGGATTTGCCAATGATGGCGCCTAGTGCAAGGTTCTAGGATATGTGTGATGTGGACAACCTCAGAATGAAATCATGCAAGAGGCACACTATACATTCCACCAAGATGTACCATGATGTGAAAGATAGCTGGAATGGCATGAAGAGAGACATTTTGTGTCCAAGTGCTTGATTTGTCGAAGGTGAAGTTTGAACACAGAGCTCCTATCCATGAAAGTGGGAAATGATTACTATGGATTTTGTGAAATGACTCGATATGGGTAATTGTAGACCGCAGACTACATACCTACATTCGAGAAATAGTCGATTGCATGGAGTTTTGGAGAAAGTGGCACTTGGCACCTTCCAAAGGACGATCCAAACATCAAGACATGCTTCGCATGAGTGTCTTGGATTTTGGATGATATCACTCCGTTGGCACCCTATGAGGCATTATATGGAAGAAAGTGAAGTGCATGATGTAGACCTAGTGCGTAGTTCCTTTGGTATCTCCAATGAAAAGAAGGGCAAGTTGGCACCGACCTTTGAGGTTGAGCTACCACCCAACCTTTCTCATCTCCATGCTCAGAAATACATTCCCGATCCTTCTCAGATGTGATAGAGCTAAAAGAGAACTTAACATTTGAGGAGCGCCATAGTGGACTACCAAGTGAGAGATCCAAACAGATCCCTATGGTTAAGGTTTTGTGGAGGAGTGAAGAGTGCATACTTGTTCAATGCATAATCATGTGTTTTATTCGCTTGTGTAAAAATTGAGGAAGAATGTAACACCCCAAATTTTATTATTTATGAGTATTTTTGATATTTTAATTTTATTTAAATTTTAGGAATTTTTGAGATTTTTGATTTTAAAAATCAAATATAAACTTTGATGATTTTTAAAAATTAATTTAAAGACCACGTGGCAAAACTAAAAATATATTTGGAGTCTACGATTTTTTTTTTCTAATTTTTGAAAAATTCAAAATTTTGTATTTTTTCCTTTTTCTTCTCCTCTCTTTTCTCTTTCTTTTCTCTCTCCTGTGTCTAAAATCATCTACTGAGCTTTCCATAGACACCAAGAACGCCAAATCCATCGTTTTGCTCGGAAGATTTTAGCCCATTTCCACGAGGAAACCGAGGCCACCCATAAATTTTAATTTCGAGCATTAAATGAGCTTAGAAAATTAAATTTAGGTATCCTCGATTCCCATTGTCGAACCTAGTTTTTACGTAATTTTCTAGTGCTTAAATAGGATTAAAAATCCATAAAATATTCGTGGTAGCTTAGAAAATTACGATTCTTTTGCAATAGCTTAGTAATATTCAAAGTTTTATAATTTTTAGAGCTTGTTTTTTGTAAAATGATCAATAATAAGGACTAAATTGGAATTTTATTGTGATGGATGATTGATTTGATGGGTGATGTATGGATTGTTTAGCCCAATTGGTCTTTTCTTTATTTGTATTGAGTCGATTGTATTAAATAAATGTAATATGATTGTCAGTAAAATATTAATTTTAATTATAATTTCGATATTATTATATGTTTGCCCATGCATCACTTATATGCATATATTTATTTAGTTAAACTCTAGGCACGAATTATGTTGCATTCATAACTATTAATGTGCCATGAATGTTGTTGTGGAAATTTGGTGATGTGGTGTGGACTATGGATAATTTAAGAGACATATGTTATGATTGATACTACAGGTGTGTGAGTGCTCCAAATTACCTTTTGATGTTATGATGTGAAAATGTTGTGTATGTTGCATTTCACTCTATAGTTATAGAGATTATAGTTAAGATTGATATTTTACAATATTTTTTCGAGGATTTTACTTCAATTATTTGTATAAACTTGTTAAATCTTAGAATTTAAATGTTATTTGATTTAACTAAATTATTATTTTGGGACAACTTAATATGCTATGCATGTTTGATGGATTGGATGACCCATTTATTATTATGTTTATGAGTATGTGGAATATATTGTGTTTTGATATTGGGCCCAAATGGGACAAATTTATAAGTTTCAAGAATAAGAATGTGTCTACAGAGAGTTTGAACTTATATGAGAATGAGTTCTTTTGAATACTCATATATAAATTCGTATATCTATATACACTTTAATTAATTTTATATATATTCTGATATAAATATTTAATGTAATTATAATTAAATTTATTTTTATATGAGTTAAAATATCTAAAAAATAATTTAATAATATGAATTATTTAACTTTTAATGAAAAATTTGAGCGAGAGATCTATTAAGCAAAATTTGTTTCTTTAATCATATTAATTATATTTTCATACTCCAAGCTATTAATTTCGTTTAGAGATGGTAAAATGAGAACGGTCGCAGGATAACACCTATGGTTTTCTCCAATTTGAAACAGGCATTGGTGTCTTTTGTACAAGGACGCCCAAGACAAAAGACCGAGCGATTTCTTTCTCTAGTGCCTAGCAACACAACATTTCGTCTCTCCCTCTCTCTCTTTGACATCTCCAGACTCCAAAATATCCAATCAAAACGACTCTAAATCATCCCCTGTGAATGGAAGCAATTCGAAAACAAGCCACAAAGCTTCGAGAACAGGTCGCTAAGCAACAACAGGTATCTCTAAATCTAACCCTAATATCAGATCCAAGTTTGTCTTCTTTCTGTTTATCATCTCCATTTCGTTGATGGGTTCTAATTTTTTTCTCCTTTAGTTTCTTATTTTTGGTCTTTTCTCTGATATCTTTGTTGCTCTCCAGGCTTATAGAGCCCCGCGCTGCTAAAAGATAAACAATTATAATAAGAAAAGAAAGGTTTAATTGGTTTGTTCAAATTTGTAGAGAAGCATTAAGGCATTGGGTTGATTTAGGAAAATTGAAGCTATTTTTATAGTGTATGATGGATTCAGTTTTGGACTTGATTAGTTGCCCACTTTTTCAGTTGCTAGTAATGGCTTGTGTAGTAGCCTTTGGTCCTTCACATAAATCTTATAGAAACATGATTAGGTGAGGTGATTCAATTGACTTCAGACTTTCAGACATATCCTTAAAAAAGGGTTGGTTTTAAGTTCCAAGATAGTAAATCTGTGTTATTTGTGGGGTGGTTTTTTTACTTTTATGATGTGAATCTAATTATTATGCTCATGCCCAATACACCATTTATTGTTTTCTGCCTTCCATCGCTGCTTGTTAAATCTGGGTTTTATTTGTTACGTGTAGTTTTGATTTGACCCATGAATCTGAATCTCCACGTCATTTGTCTATTCAATTGTGATTTCCCATTATCATGAGGTTCATATATGTCTTTGATTTTTTTTGCATGACTTAAATATTTTGTATTCTTGGCTTCATGAATAGCAAACTCACACACACAACACACCACTCGCCCCCCCCTCTCCCCCCAACCCGTTCTTCCTATCTTCTCTCTTTTGTTTCAAAATTTAGTTCAGAGCTTTCTGCTTGAAATGAGAGGTGTTTTAATTAACTTGGGTGTTATTTCAGGCGGTTCTCAAACAGTTTGGGGCTGGTGGATATGGAAGCTCAGACAATGTTATTACTGATGAGGCAGAACTCCACCAACATCAGAAACTTGAGAAGCTTTACATATCAACACGTGCTGGAAAGGTTGCCTAGTCACTCTACTCCATAATTCTCCTTTCATTTGTTTTATTTATGAACTTAATAGTGATAAATGTTGTATTTCAGCATTTCCAACGGGATATTGTTCGTGGTGTAGAAGGATATATTGTCACTGGATCCAAACAAGTTGAGATAGGTGAGTTGATGAAAGCTTTGATGTTATTTTACTCTATGGAGTTCTACTGTGAATTTCAAGAATGGAATGTTCTTATATACGTTTCATTTATTTTCATCAACAGGAACAAAGTTGTCAGAGGATAGCAGGAAATATGGCGCGGAAAATACGTGTACTAGTGGTACTACATTATCAAAGGCAGCACTAAATTATGGACGTGCTCGCGCTCAGATGGAGAAGGAACGTGGTAATCTACTGAAAGCACTTGGTACACAGGTTTGACCGAAATTTTGTTTTCTTTGTAGAACATAAATTTCAATGGTTTAGGTTCCATGTCTTGCAATGTAGCAAAACGCTTGAACATATTTTAATTGTCATTTATACAAGTTTGTATTCTGAATCTACAATAGTTATAGCATATAAACTATATTTCCTAATTGAATAATGCTCCATCATTTGCAAGCCGAAACTCACCATGCCTGCAAAGATTGTTACAGTAAAAATTTTTTACTGCATTAAGGAGAGAGTTCAACATAAATTTACTGGGATTGTTTCTTTTCTTACAAAAATTTCTTATTAGTGGGGAAACTACAAAGTTGCTGGATCATTCTAGATCATTGTTGAGATTAGCAAATTTTTATTACTTATTAGTAACAGTGAATTGTAGGGGGTGATGAAAGATAGGAGGAAACTTGTTTCCTTCGTATGTACATCAGGTTAGATCCCTCATATAGGGCTGTAAACAGGTCGGATCAGACCACATTAAAGTATATTCTAATCTAAATTTGCCAAACAATTTGTCAAGTCCAGTCCAATCCATTAATCCAATAGACTCTCAAGGTACATTCTATATCCATATGCTGACAAACTCAGACATCTAATACATTTACTGAATCCTTTTTCTTTTTCTTTTTTTCTTTGTTCATAGTTCAAATTCTTTTCTTTATATGTTAGCAAATCATAAGTTCATTACATAGTTATATGTTCATAATTATTGTGAAATTGACACTTAACTGTAGGTTCATAAATTACAAAAGAAGAAGAAGAAGAAGAAGAAGAAGAAGAAGAAGAAGTAACAATAACTCTTAACTATTAACACTATCAAAGAGATTAAAAAAAGGAAAGTGGAAAAGTAATTTGCTTTGGCAACATGCCTTGAGCCCATAACAACTTTTTTGACGTACCATTCAAACATTCCCAACAAAATACAACTTCAATCTATATTTAATTGTTCAAATCATAAAAGCATACGTTAGATTGAATAAAATTAATATTTCATTTTGCTTTATATATGTTACCTATACCATCATTTATTTGGGAATTCAATAGTTATTGACACACACATGCACAGGCCCTCCTATTTATATTTACAATCAATGAAATTATTTAAATTTATAGTAAATTATGTTTATGTTAATAGTAATTATGGATAGGATTATTTCCATAAATAAAATCCATATTTGAGTTGTTATAGATGGATTAATAAATTTAGAACCTAGCCAGATATGTGAATTAGGACCTCTTCACAATATCAGACAAAATGTATGCGAACAGATTGGATTTGGGGTAAAATATCTCTTCTACTAAAAGCCTTATCTTCAGCTACTTTTGCAAGATTTTGTGGATTAAATGTCTTGAGACATTTTTATTTCCTGGAATAAAGATAAGTACTAACTTGTGAACAAAGTGCCAGCAAGTTTGCTTAGACATTGATACACAAGGGATGCAGCCCCATTGGGTGACTTTCATGTGCTCACTGCTGCATATGAACATCTAAAAAGCTTCAAAATAGGGCCTGACTAGTGTAAGAACATTTTGTTAGTTGATCTGACTTGGAAAGGAACATAGTCTATGATGAAAAGAATGTATCCTAGCCTCTGCTGCTTGACAAAGTAGAGCATGAATTGACATCTAATTCTCTTAAGCTTATAAGATGCACAAACTTGATCTCTGTCTCTGTGTGTGTGTGTATATGTGTGTGTGCGCGCGTGTGTGTGTGTGCCATTGCTGTGGCCCAATATCTAAGCTTGGTCCAATGTATTCTCTCTATAATTTTCTTAAAATGTAGAAAAGAAAAACATCTAAGAGAAGGAGGTACAAACCTGGTATATGGAAAGTAACGCCCAAGATATAAGACGCCTGAGAATTAACAAACATAGAAATCGGCCCAAAATATTGCACCTTTGGTGGAGGAACAATTTTTTTCTCATGCTTTGAGTCTTAGCTAAATGTATTAGCAGTTTTGCTCGTTGAGTTGATTAATGACAAATCAAATTACATAGAATAACTTGTGTGATCTTTTGTTCTCTGTTAATTAATCATAGTATTTACACCGTTAGAAATTAATCACAATTTGTATTTCATTTCAATTTATTTTATGAAAGGTCCTATCTTTTTATGTTTAATTCTGATTAGTTTACTTGAAATAACATTTATTTGACTTGATTGTTAATATTTACTCACTACCTTTGTTGTTGATGCCTTTCAATTAGATGCATGATAGAGTGTTGAAATGTTTTAATTGTTAGGTTGCTGAGCCATTGAGAGCAATGGTAATGGGAGCTCCTTTGGAGGATGCTCGACATCTTGCACAACGTTATGACAGAATGCGACAAGAAGCAGAAGCTCAGGTACTTGAAAATATAGCTTCTTATTGGATTATTGATACCTAATGGGCATCTTGTATAAACAGGAACTATAGATTGCTCCTGATATTAATTTATTTAGTTCATTGTTCCTTTAAATAGTGCAAGTT
The DNA here is from genome assembly GCF_030052815.1 of Hevea brasiliensis. Lineage (NCBI taxonomy): Eukaryota > Viridiplantae > Streptophyta > Magnoliopsida > Malpighiales > Euphorbiaceae > Hevea > Hevea brasiliensis. The sequence continues at coordinate 109,889,265 of NC_079493.1, forward strand.
TAACTTCGATTTTTTTTGTCTCCTGGAAGACTTCCACTTTTACTGATTTTTGTGATCCAAACATATCAAAATGGATTGTGGATCAATTATATGCGGTTCACAACATTACACTAGTGTTCAAGTTGATTTCTTTTTTCCTAAAATTGTTTAGTTACACTTCTGTTGAACCTAAACAGGCCATAGAAGTTTCCAAACGCCAGGTAAAAGTGAGAGAAATGCCTGGAAGTCCTGAGCTTGCTATGAAATTAGAAGCTGCCGAATCAAAGCTGCAAGACCTGAAGTCAAACATGGCGGTATTGGGGAAGGAAGCAGCTGCAGCAATGGCTGCTGTTGAAGCTCAACAACAGAGGTTGACTCTCCAGCGACTTATTGCAATGGTAATGCAATATACACTGTTTCTACCATGGTTCAATTTATCTATAAATAATGTGTTTAGTGGAGATCTGATATGGTGATATGGAGCCTCATCCATGTCTCATTTTTTTTTTCTAATTTGAAGGTCGAAGCAGAACGTGCTTATCACCAGAGAGTTATTCAGATACTTGATCAGCTTGAAAATGAGGTATGTAATCATGCTATATGTCCTTCCACCAAGCCTTCTCTATAAGTTTGAGCTGTATTACAATGTGATGGTCCTTACTGCTTTTTGCCTTGGTTTATGTTTGTGATCTATAATTCTTTCCACAATTAGATGATATCTGAACGACAAAGAATTGAAGCACCTCCTACCCCAAGTGTGGAGAACAACATGGCACCACCACCTTCATATGAAGAAGTAAATGGTGTGTACGCTTCTCAATCGCATAATGGCTCAACAGATGGCATGGGTTACTTTTTGGGGGAGGTTTGTAACCATGTCCTCTCCGTTATTACATTTAACTTGGCTTATGAAAAAAATGGCATGGCTTTTTTGGCAGCTTTTGATTTTAAATTGTTTGTTAATTTCCTGTTTTACCATAGGTGATGCATTCTTATCAAGCTGAATCTGATGTGGAGCTGACTTTATCAGTTGGTGATTATGTTGTTGTTCGAAAGGTTTGGAATATCTATATGTTTGTATGATTATGTTGTTGTTCGAAAGGTTTGGAATATATATATATGTTTGTATGCTGTGTGTTATCCTTCACCTATATCTTACAGAATTTCAATGCAAGAATGGTTGAACTCTGCTATGCATTCTTAACAGGTGACAAACAATGGCTGGGCAGAAGGAGAATGCAAAGGGAAAGCAGGTTGGTTCCCATTTGCGTACATTGAAAGAAGGGAACGTGTTCTAGCAAGCAAGATAGCTGAAGTGTTTTAGAGCTTTCTGCCGGATTGACTTGTGAGTTGAGGATTTTGTGTGCTTGATTTGCTCTGCATATACTCAAATGTGAAGGAAGGATGGTCACAAATAGAATGCCATAGCTTTTCTCCTTGTGATATATAGATGGCAACATTTTCTTGTGTTGTTATTAATATATGAATGTATCATTTGTTTTTTTTTTTTTTAAAGAATGTCGTCAAGATTTTGACCCAAATTAGTGTGAATGATGATTGAAGATACCTTTTACTCACTGCTCGCTTCCCTTTCTCGTTATGCATACACAGCCATCCTTGATTAGTGGTTAGATACAACAAATGGCAGTGCACAAAGAATGCAGAGAAGCTAAAAATGAAAGAACGAAAAATTGCTTTATTGATTTGCTTGACACCTATTTATATACAAGTGTGAGAAGCTACTGAAATCATCTATAACATTCTAGAACTTGCTCAGCTATTAGAGAGTGTATTGTGTGTTACAATTGAATGCCCATCTAGGCAAAATAAATAGAATTAGTTATAACAGCTCTAATTCTCTTTGTTACAAATGTGACCGACTTTCTTGGCTTTGGCTTGAGCCGCATTATTTAATTAAGATGCCACATGCATTGTTTTGCTTCTTTTCTATTTGCTGCTGTTGTAGCTTTGGTGTTATGCATTTGGGCAAACATTTCACATCCCCTTCGCAAGATGGAAGCGAGTGAAGACTGTGTAGACCTATCTTGGCTAAAAGAGAAGAAGACCCTGAAGCACCAAGTGGCTTGCTGAAAAGGTCCGCAAGCTGTAGACGTGTGGCGACAAGGATAGTTTTGATGAATCCTTTTTGCAGTTTTGATGAATCCTTTTTGCAATTGATCGCACACCACATGACAATCGATGTCAAGATGTTTCGTTCGCTCATGAAAAATTGGGTTGGGGTTAATATGTTGAGTTGCCCTATTATCACAGTGAAGAAGAATGAGAGAGGAAAAATGAATGTGAAATTCATGAAGAATACAGCTAACCCATTGGAGCTTGCAAACGGTGGAAGCCATGCTGCGATACTTAACTTCAGCAAAGGAGCGACTGACAGTGTTATGTTTCTTGGAGTTCCACGAAATCAATGAAAGGCCCAGAAAAATGCAAAATCCAGTTAACGACTTTTCGGACATGGGACATGCGTTCAAGTCCTTTGTCAGGGCAGCCTTTCAAATACCATAAGACGTGCAGGGCTGCTTGCCAATCCGTTTGCCGAGGATGCTACGTGAATTGACTGAGTTGCTGGGTTGCGTAAGTGATGTCAGGCAGAGTAAGGCTGAGATATAGAAGTCTTCCAACAAGCCGACAGTATTAATCAGGCGCAGGTAATAGAGAACCCTCTTCATTATTGAGCTTAAGGACTTTTGGGAAAGGAAACGTAGCAGCTTTAGCATCAGAAAACCCAACATCTATGATCATATTAAGGACATATTTGCGTTGGTTAAGATACATGCCTTCAGAAGACCTAGCTACCTCAATACCCAAGAAGTATTTTACATAACCCACCTAGGTCTTTGATGATAAAATGACTATCAAAATACTTTTTGACTGAAATGATATCAGCATCGGTTGGTCCTGCAACTAGAATGACTCTGATAAAGGAGGAGTATGTGGTTGGGTTGGGACTAGTGCAGGTGAATTGAAAACTGGTTGTGATGGTGTAATGGAATTTGTGATGGTGTGATGTTGTAAAGGAGTGTGTAGTTGGGTTGTGTCTTCTTGAAAAATAGGTAATGGCATAACAGAATCACGGTTGGAAGTAGCATTTGTCTTTTGGTAAGGAAAATCATTTTCATAAAAAACTACATCTCTAGAAAAACATATTTGCTTGGTAGAAAGATTATAAAGTTTGTAAGCTTTGTAACCATGTGCAAAACCAATGAGAATACATTTGAAAGCTCTAGGAGTAAACTTTTCTTTATGAGGATTGATGTTGGTAGCAAAACAAAGACATCCGAAAACCTTTGTGTAATTTCCAAATAAAACCTAATGAGGTGATTTCCAGTTAAGTACAACAGGGGATAATTTATTAATTAGATGAGTAGCAGTAAGAATAGCTTCACCCCAAAAACATTTAGGAAGATTTGACTTAAATATGATTGCCCTAGCAACCTGTAGGAGGTGTTTATGCTTCCTCTCCACAACCCCATTCTGTTTGGGAGTATAAAGGTAAGATTTTTTATGCAAAATCCATTTGGATTTGAAAAAATTTGTGCAAGAATGATCGAGAAATTCTGTACCATTATCTGATCTTACTACTTTAATATCTTTTAATCATCAAGAAAAAGTTTTAATCAAGAGAAAAAAATAGTTTTATCATAATAAAAGGTTTTAGTCCATGTAAAGCCCTAAAGTCCATGTAGCCCTAGAAAAATCATCAACTATAGTTAGAAAATGTTTAGCTCCAATAATAGTTTTAAGGGATATACCCCACAAATCGACATGAATTAAATCAAAGATACTAACATAAGTAATTTTGCTTTTAGGGAATTAGGGAATGAATCTTTTGTCTGACCAAATGTCACATGTTGGTGTTATTCATTACATGTAATTCAGGATTCATTAGAAGTTTAATGAAAATGGGTGAATAAGTGCCACAAAAGATGCCAAATTGTTATTTATGTTATGTATAATCGGCATTAGGACTGATTAGACTATTAGCCCTCTAGCTAAGTAACTAACTATTCCTTAACTCAATCCTAAGGCCCATTTTAAGCCCAATTTCAAGAATTCAATCGGACAAAGTCCAACCATAACATAGACCATACAACGAAGAGTTTTTGACTCACCCGACCTGTAAGCACAATATACAACAAATTAGAGAGCTCAGCTCACCTTCCACATACTCATCATGTCATAAAATCAAATGGGAGCTCAGCTCCCTCATCCAATCCAATCACACGTACATATACATGCATTTAATGCTCTTACAAATTCAATATAATATTATATTACAGTCCAAAATTGAATAAAATACTCCTAACACATGCGAAGTCTAGAATTTAGTAAAATTATACAAGCATAGCATAATGAGAGAGGCAAGTTAGAACTCAACAAAAATCTCTTAGAATCTAGAAAAATAAGGTATCAGATCCTATAAGCTCAAGTCAGAGAATAAAATACTGATTTTAACCATAATTTCTATAGTTATCTAAAGCTAATGTATCCTGAAAAGTGGAATGCAACACCATTAAAATTTTCATACAAATCACATCATAATAGCAAAAAGGTAATTTGGAGCACTCACACACCCAATAATGTTCAAATAGTACATATATGGGAGCTGATCCCTTATACAGCTCTCTTAATTCAACCTCTGCCAGCGAGTGTCTCTTAAACTAGACTTTCACTTGATAAACCAAATGCGGGGCTAGGGAGATCATCTCGAGCCGTGCCTACTCCGACTTATCCATAAAAGGATCGGGTCCCAGTGAGTCAAGCTTCAGCCGTGTCTACCCTTCCTGTCCACAACTAATACCACACACCATACGCACTCCAACACACGCACACTGCTCCAAATTACCATAAAACAACGTCCATAGCATATCATCAATTAAGAATGCAATATAAAACGTGCCTAATGTTTAACTAGATAGATATATATTTATAAGTGATGCATGGGCATGCCTGAACATATAATAATATTGAAATTATAATTAAAATAAATATTTTACTCAGACTTGAACCGAGGTCCCTGCAGTGACTGGACGGAGGAAGAAGGTTTTCCTAACTCACCTGACAATTTTATTGAAATTATTTAATATATTTGACTCAATATAAGTTTCAAAAGAATCAAAGACACCCTAAGTCATTTCGAAAATCCAGCAGAGTCTCCCCTATACCTAGGACCTACCCAACGTGCAAAAGAGTTCAAAATACACTTCTATATTCACAAGTCACACAACCACAACTCAATCACATCACATGGCCCCTCCTAGGCCCATCCAAATAGTTAACCACCACAATTTGAAAATTTACCATTTAGTCCCTACAACTAACCCTCAAACGTCAAGTCTTCATTCAACTCTATTGTATCCGATTGCAACACATGAGAAGGATCAGGTATGTACTTCCTGAGCATGGAGATGTGAAACACAGGGTGAACATGAGAAAGGTTGAGTTCTAGTGAAACACAGGGTGAACATAAGAAAGGTTGGGTGATAACTCCAACCGATAGGCAACTGCTCCGACTCTATCAGTAACTTCAAAAGGTTCAATATACCGAGGTGCCAACTTGCCCTTCTTTTCAAGTCTCATAACTCCCTTTATCGGAGAAACCTTCATGAATACATAATCGCTTATTGCTAACTCTACATCCCTCCGTCTGGGATCTGCATAACTCTTCTACCTGCTGAAAGCCATTTTCAATCGTTCTTTGATTAAAGGAACTATCTCAGAAGTGTATTGCACTAGGTCTACATCATGCACCTTTGTTTCTCTCATTTCCGTCCAGTACAATAGATATCTACACTTTCTGCCATATAATGCTTCGTAAGGTGCCATTCCGATATTGGAATGATAACTGTTGTTGTAGGCAAACTCCACCAAGGGTAGCTGATCATCCCATTGACCTCCAAAATCCAAGATACACATACGAAGCATATCCTCCAGTGTCTGAATTGTCCTTTTGGATTGCCCGTCTATCTGAGGGTGGAAGAAAGTACTGAAGTTTAACTGTTTGTCAAGTGTCTCCTCTAGCTTTCTCCAAAATCAAGAAGTGAACTAGGGCCCTCTGTCAGACATTATGAAAGTAAGAACTCCATTCAATTTGACTATTTCTCAAACATAGAGCTTGGCGTATTGTGCAACAGAATAGGTGGTTCACACAGGCAAGAAATGAGTTGTTTTAGTCAGACGATCTATAATTACCCATATCGAATCATATCCTCGCATGGTACGAGGCAACCCAGTTACAAAATCCATCGTGATCATTTCCCACTTTCATTTCGGGATAGGGAGCTCTTGCAACTTCCCTGACGGCCTCTGGTGTTCAAACTTCACCTTCTGACAAGTCAAGCAATTGAACATAAAGTCTGCTATGTCTCTTTTCATGTCATTCCACTAGTAGCTATCTTTCACATCATGGTACATCTTGGTGGAGCCTAAGTAGACATTGTAAGGTGTATAGTGTGCTTCTTGTCTGATCTTATTCCTGAGGTTGTCCACGTCGAACACACATGTCGACACCATATTTTGGCCGATCCCCAGAATCAATAAACTTCGAAACCGATCCCTAGCACTAAGTCTCTTCTTGCCATCTAATCACAGTTCCGATCTCTCTTCACAGAGAGTTGAGTCAATGCTAAGCTCTCGTATCCGTTAAAGCCTTACCGGCCTCTCAAATCATTCACCGATCTCTCAAGCCAATTGTCGAATATCCTAACCAGTTAACTATATTCCCGATCTCTCTTGTCAGACGAAATTGAACTAACATTAGAACCTTGCTGCTAATATTTATGATCGGCCTCTCTTTTAAAAGTTTAGGAATAATCAAGTTAAGGTTCCAATCCGGTTTAATGAAGATCCCGATCTTAGATGTTCAAATTTTCAATGAAGTTCCGTTTAGCGTTGGTTCTTTAGCAATCTCATGCATGTTGTATTTTCCGATCCCTCACACTTAGAATAATAATAGTTTTCAGTTGTTTCAATATACTCAGACAATCAAGTGTTTAGAAATTTTTCGATCACAACCATTCATCAAACAAAAGGCATTCTATTTCATTTCATTGCAAAATTTGTACAAGTTATCCCCCAGCCTGATCTACATTGTGCTCATCCTCTCCCTCCTCTTCGCTATCCTCACCCTTGCCCCCGGGAGCCAGGTCGGCCATCCAAGAGAAGTCCCCTTCTGGGTAACGCTTCTGGAGTTCGGCCAAGAGGTCCTTGTGAGCATTCACATAGGCACCAGCTATCCCTGTCACCATTTCTTCGTCTTTCGCCTTAAGCTCCTCGATAAGTTGGGCGACCTGAGAAGCATCGTTGGCCCGGAGCGCCTCGACTTCCCTGAGAGCACGATCCCTTTCAGCCAGAACATGATTCTGTTCGGCCACTCTGTCTTCATAGAACTTCGCCCACCCCTCAACTTGAGATATGTAATCCTGAGCGGATGCGAGTTGGGATCGGAGGGACGCCATTTCCTGATTCTTCTTCTCAACCTCCTTGCCCAGGCGATGAGCCTTTTCTCGAACTATGGTCTGGTTCACCAGGCACTCCACGTTCAGGCTCATGGCGTGAGTCAAGATATCGTCAAGGCTGTCCGGGGATAGCCTGTCCCGATCCTCCCGAAGGCAAATGGAAGACCCCAAGACTTTGGCAAAACCGGGGTTCTCCCGAACAGTCCGGTTATTCTTCAGGGACTCGATCAACGTTTGAGCACCACGAGAAGAGGATCTCACAGAAGATTGAGAAGGACCCCTTTCTGTGCTTGGAGCAATTGGAGGGGGTGGAACCGGTTCTTCCTGTTGAGGAGGAGATCGGACAGCTTCAGTGATCGGCGGCCCCGAAGGTCGGGACGGGCCTCCTTGCGTCTCCCCTGGTTCATGGCCGGGAGTTCGAAGCATCTCCCAACGCTTCATCTCCTTTACTTTCCGGGAGATCTCTCTTTCCTTCTTTCGCTTCCTAGAACCCTCATCACCCGCCATACCTGCACAAAGGAGAGGTCAGTGAGATCGCTAAGGTCCTGAGATCTGAGATTTAGAAAATACCAGTGCCGAGGTCAGAGAGCGGAAGTTCGCGATCTTGGCCGGTGAGCAGCTGTATGGTCCAATGATGAAGCTCGCGATCGTGATCTAAACAGAATACTTTTGAGTGGCACTGATTTTTCGATCCATCACTATTAAGCTTTCCTCCCGGTTCAGCATGCGCTTGGAAGCAAGGGCCTCGTGCCACCAAATACGAGGGAAGTCCTCAAAGCAGTCGGATTTTTGCTCCTCGTAATGAAGAAGCGGTTCTTCCAATTTTTAAGGGAGGAGGCGGTCGGTGAAGAGCCCGCAATGAGGCTTCGCTGAAAGAATCGATGCTCGTCGTCCTTTCGAAGTTAGCTCCTGCAGTTCGGCGAACACCTTAGCCGTAGGTCTGATTCCCTTAGATCGGCATAGACCTCGGAAGGCTACTAAGATCCGCCACGAGTTAGGGTGAACTTGAGCAATGCACACCCGGTGGAGTTTTAGGACCTCCTTGAAGAAGTCATCCAGAGGGAACCGAAGACCGGCCTTTAATCGTCCTCGTATACCATAACCAGGTCATTCTCTTCAAAGAAGTGATCGGCTCGGTGATCGCCGTGGCACCGGATAAGTTCGCATTTAATCAGGCGAATATTGTACTCGGCTAAACGATTGTAGATCGGACTCTTGTAAGATCGATGGCGGCTCGTCCATAGGAGATTCTCCTCCTCAAGAAGGTACGTGCCTTGATGGCCCGATCCGCCCCCGAGCTGGAACAGAGGCCCTAGGAGGTTCTGTTTGTGCGTTTGGCCCGACCACCTCTACTTCGTCAGACGACCACGAGAACTGAATGGAAGGAGGACTCGCCGCTCTTTGACCTTCGGCACCGCTCATTTTCAAAAGAAATAAAGAACTTAAACTAAAAGAAGATCAAAACCCTTACCGGAGTCTGATCGGCGTCGGAAGAACTTGAGAAAACGAGAGAACTTCGAAGTTGTGAGCAGGGGACTGAAAATGGAATGAGAGAACAACCGCTAACCCCACCCCTATTTATACTAGTCCGAGCATTTAATGCTCACGAGGCTCTAGGCAACGCATCGATTGGTGGGACTCGCCAGCTGTTCTGACACTTCTCTCAAATATTCGAACATTCCAAGGAGATCGGTTAAATGGAGATCGGCATAATAAGTTGAATATCTTGAATGAAGGATTAGTTAAGAGTCGTTTTGTTAGGAACCAGATCGGACAAATATATTAGAGATCGGAAAATAATCAATAAGATAATAATTGGAGAAACAAGATTTTTATTTCCAAAAGATCGGATTACATCATTTGGGCGATCTCTAGGGATTGAATTTACAATAAAGGTCTAACTACATCATTTGGGCGATCTCTAGAGATCTGATTACATTGAAGGATTACATCATTTGGGCGATCTCTAGAGACCATCCTATCTGAAGAGTCCCAGATTTATAACTGATCCCAAGGGTGTCACTGATCGGAGCTTAATCCCCTGTCGAAACACCCAATGTGGGAGGAAACTGCTGTCGGAACACTCAATGTGGTGAGAAGCCGAATGAACTTGAGGAAGCAACCGCCAAGGGTTAGCGGAGCATCAGACAAGATTATGCGAACACCGGGGTCGTAAATTTTCAGTCGAGGGATAAGGAAGTCCATCGGAGAGGGATCAAAAACCACAATCATGGTCGAACGATCACGAGCAAATAGAATCGAAAAGAAAGAAGGAAGAGAGAAAACCAGATGAAGGAAATGTCTCTGCTGCCGTGGGTATATATAGGGAAAACGGGCATTTATTGTCGAGCGTAAAACGGCTTAACGCCTCGAATCGAGGAAATTAATGCTTTGACCGCACTGCACTGCAGAAAGGGAAAGATCGGAATAATAGATCGAAAGATGGGAGACCAGCATGAAAGATCGGAAAAGAGCATGTAAAAGAGATCAGAAAGAGGGAAGATCGGAAGGCAGAAAGAATAAGACAAATCCCAATAATCGTCGCCAGAATCAGAGCCGAGGTAGTTAAAGCGTTGCAGACGAGATCTCCACAGCACGCCTAAGAATCGCCCGCACGCCGACAGTGCCGTGGTATGTCATGATCCAGACATCCCAATCCCCACCGTTGATCTCACTGGTAAGGACAAACCCGGAACCCTTGGATCAAGAGAGAAGACGACAATACCAGCGTCTTTCGCTCTTAGCCCTCAGATCGTTCCGGACGAGAAGATTTGGGACCGTTAGATTGAAAGAAGAAAAGTACAAATATTCTGAAGAGTGATCCCAGCCGTGCATTTTGATTCTCTTTAATTCCTGAACATCCGATCATGTCCTTCGAAATCTTGACCCTCCATCTCCCTCAGAATAAATCCTGACCCTTCATGGGGAGCACCCGATTCCTATAAATACCTGCATGAAAAACTGTTCAAGGGACGGGCAAAAAAAAGAGAGGTAGTTATTATAGCGGAAGAACTCTGAAACTTGATTCAGTTTGTTACTCTGCTACTTTGAAGTTTTGATTAGAAAGACTTTTGAAACTAGTTTTCTGAAGTGTTTTCTTGAAAAGGATTTTGAATACTGAAACTCTACATTTTCAGTTTGTTCATTATCCGGTCACACTCTCACTTTCAGTCTTTTATCATCTCTGTCTTCATTCCCATTATCCAAGCTCAATTTCATTTCACTCGGTTTTTATCTTAATCTTATTACATTTTAGCTAAGCATCCTTCAGTTCACAAAGAACATCAGCCCTCAAGCTAATCAGTCTGCTGTCTTATTACTATTTATCACCCCGTAGTCATTTCAATAGATTTGGCTCCTTACAGGTAAGAGCTCATATTGCCGTTTTGTTAAGTGTTTACGTTTACTTTCCGCATTCTCTTTGTCCTTTTCATGCATGTGATTTTCTCCAAGTTCATTTAGTGCCAAAGAACCTTAAAGAATGTTACTCTCGAGTTTATTTCTTTAGTGATCAGTCTATCGTTTTATTAACCTTCGCTGCTTCAATGCAAATTTTCTAGTTCCTAGTAGCGTGTAAGTGGTTGGGTAAAATATAGATAACTGCAACTTACGGGTCTCTTTTAAGAGAGAGAGCCTGAATAACACGTCAGGAAAATAGCCACAATATTAGGCTGACGTAAACAGCAATTCGGCAAGATGCCATAAAGTGGGATAAAACCAAAGTAAACGAAACAGAATAGATCGGACATTAATAGGTACCGATAAAGTGACCTTAGGGGAGGTCAGCAAAATTTATTCCAGCTTTTCTTATTTAGTCACAAAATATCAATTAGTCAAAAGAAGCCTTATCCCCAGCACCTTAGAACGCCAGAATCTTTAGCTTTAGGACCTTATGACATGTAGCTGAAATTAAAATTTGGGAGATCGGAAAGATCCCATTAAGGTTCCTGTTAATTTAAAAAGAGATCGGAAGAGGGTTCTTATCCGATTCTCAACTCAAAACTTTAATTAAATAGAGATCGGAGGAGAGTTCTTATCCGGTCTCAAATCAAAATTTTAAACAAATACTTAATAGAGATCGGAGGAGAGTTCTTATCTGGTCTCAACTCAAAATTTTAATAAACACTTAATAGAGATCGGAGGAGAGTTCTTATCCGATCTCAAATCAAAATTTTAATAAAACATTAAATAGAGATCGAAGGAAAATTCTTATCCGATCCCTAAGCTAAAATTTTTATGAATACTTAATAGAGATTGGAGGAGAGTTCTTATCCGGTCTCAACTCAAAATTTTTAAATGATTTAATAGAGATCGGAGGAGAGTTCTTATCCGATCTCAACTCAAAATTTTAATAAATATTAAAGAGTTCGGAGAAGAGTTCTTATACAACTCTTAAATTAAATTTTAATAAAATAGTTCTTTTAGATAAGATTAACCTGCAACAGTAACTCACTAAGGTTGTCTCATTTACTTATGTATCTGGGTGATCCAAATTTAGTGAAAAATCAAATGTTCCTTTAGTCAAAAGGATCAACATGTCCATTCAAGCCCTTCTAACTAATGCAAAGTTAAATCTACTTACCCTTATTAAGGGACGAGGTGGGGTGCCTAACACCTTCCCCACCCGTTTACGGACCCCGAACCTAGAATCTCTGTTTTGAAGTGGTTTTATTTCAATTTATCTTCACAAATAGTTTTCTTTAGTTACCCTCAAAACTAAGGTGGCGACTCCTCACTCTTTCCCACTTCGGTGAGTGATCGTCCAGGCGACCTCAAAATCCCTTGCGACAGCTTGGCGACTCCGCTGGGGACGTTAGCAAAGACTGACTTAACCCCGGTCTAGTGGTCCAAAGGTAGATTTAATTTTGTCCGATCAAATTATAGTTAGATGGGCTCATTCGGCGATGTTTTATACGTTAATTATTGTTATTGCGGCTAACTATTTTGCTTGTTTTACAGTTTTGTTTCCTACAAGGTTTTCGTTTCAAAAAAAGGAAAAAAGAAAATTGGAAAAACAAAATCCCCCTGAATTGGGAAGATGTAAAGGTGTCCCTTCACACACTGAACACGCACACGATTTACTCACACACTTTGGCCCTATACCCGGCTTTCTTACCCTTTTAGGAAAATAGAGGGGGTCATGTAGCGGTACCGTGGGTTTTACCCGTTAGTATCCGTGAAGGCTTCGCCGATTGAAACTCGTTCTATCCACTGTGATACTCGTGGAATTTTCCCGATAATATCATGGGGGTAGAATGGGGCTCTACTGTTTACAGTAGGGGCAATTTGGGAACCTGTGGCTTTTAGAAAATTAGATCCTGAGCTAAACTATCACGATAGCTGAAAGCCGTAGTAAGCTACCTTGTAAGGTAGAACTATCCAGATAGGTAGCGCTCGTCCGATATCAGGAGTCTCCCTATTATAGGACAAAAGGGGCATACTTACCCTTATCCTTTTTTTTTGCTTTAATTTCCTTTTGTTCAATTTTTTTTGTGAGGGTAATCTTGAATTCTACTAAAACACCTACACATTGTCCTACTTTGATAAATGTGTACGTGTCATCCTGTCAATAGTATGATTCAAAATTACCCTGATTTATCTTGCTAACAAATTTTCCCGCAGGCATTACCAAACCAAGAGTCTGTAAAAGGATAGGCATCATATTTATCATGGCATCCTCGAGTCAGTCGGCAGAAGAAGTTCAGAATGCTAAACTTTGGTCCAAATCGATTCATACTCCAGTACCCCCACAAGATGATGTTTCCAAGGCACATGCTAGCTTACTACCTTCATTAGATCTCAATAAAATTGAAGTCAGAATGAACAGCCTCGAGGGTCTGTCTAATGGATGGAGGTCGCTTCCTGATCAGGTCAAGGTACGATTTGAAGAGAAGTACGGGAGGATTGCAACCTTAATGCGAGCCAAGGTCCAAATCCCGGCATTAAAGGCCATGTTGTCGGTTTGGAACCCTAAGTACAGGGTATTCTCTTTCAATGATATTGATACAGTTCCCACTATGGAAGAATATCAGGCATTACTAGGGATCCCTTATTCAACACAAAATCGGATCTACCTACACCTTGAGCATAGGCAGACCTAGAAACGATTAACACATTTGTTGGGTATTCCTTCGGAGGAGGCAAAGTCAAAAGAAACAGTCAAAGGAAACACACATGGTTGGTATTGGACATATCTCCGTATGGTTAGATCAAGACTCTAAGAGAAAAAATGGAATCAAGCTTCAGTGGCACTCGCCTTGGGGATCTATGGTCTGATTTTGTTCCTGGGACCATTGGGAATCGTAACTTGCAGCACGGTGGAAGCATTCTGGATGGTAGAAAGGCAGGAGATCAATCCGATACCGGCAATTCTTGCGGAAACCTTGTTAACCCTAACCTACTGCAGACAATGGGGGAAAGGGTCCATTAAGTGTTGTTCTCAGTTGCTATACCTCTGGATTATCAATCACATGTGTCCTGTGGAGACAAAGGGATTAACTTGGTACCTTGACCAGCCTCCCATCGAGAAGATGACCCGGTTAGTAATCAGTCCGAAAAATGAACAGCAGTGGTGGGAACGGATTTTGAGTTTCAATAGCCATGATTACTGTTGGAGGAAGCTATGGACGTCAGGCCAACCCGTTTTGATCGGTACGGGAGGTAATCAGTCGGTACCCCTAATCGGAGTAACCGGATATACAAGTTACACTTCGACATTGGTAATGAGGCAGTTTGGCTCAACGCAGTCCATGATCAATATTGAAGAATACCACCAAGGTCACTTCTACCATGAGCTCAAGGAAGAGGAAGGATTGAAATTGGCTCGCAAGTCTTGGGAAAACATTACTCTGATGGAGAGATCGCCTAAAGGCCCAAGTGCCTTGGGCGATTATCTTAAATGGAGAGCTGACAGGGGCCGAGAACACTCAACTACAGAATTCGAGGACAGCAACCCTCGCCAAAACATCCTATTAGAAGAAGCTGATAATCATCTGCTTGACTCACTACAAAAAGCAAACACCGAGAACTCACAACTGCAAGAACAAATAAAACAGTTGGAGGACCAACAGCAGAAACTTAAAAGAAAAGTGAGAAGGCTCAAGGAAGAGGCAAGGGCCGAAAGGATGGGGTTCGAAGAGCAAGAGGAACAGTGAGAAAAGGAAAAAGACTCTCTCCAAGCTGAGGTAAAAGAAGTGAAAGTAGAGAATAGTAAGCTTCAGGAAAAGATAAAATACCAAGAGGTGCTCGTTGAAGAGTATAAACAGGAAAACAAAAAGAAGAAGCTCGAATTAAAAGAACAGGCACTACTCATCAACGATATCTTGAAAGAGTGTGCTAAGGAAAGGAAAGAGAAAGAAAAACAAGCTGCTCTCTATCAAGGACTGAAAGAGAATGTTGACCAGCTGGAAAGAACGATAGCACAGGGAAAACAAGAATTATTACCTGAATCCGAGTACGCTCTGAAAGCATTCGACCCTGCTAAACAAGAAGAAAGGTTATATGAGTATCTCAGAAAATGTCATCTCATTATAAAGAACCTTTCAGAGCCTAGGCCAATGTAGAGGATACGATGTACAAATTATTCAGTTAATGAAGTGATTTCTGGACCATTGTTTAGTAAATTTGTGAATGAATAATATGACTCCCGTAGGAACTCCCTCGCTAGGGTTATGTGAAAAATTGAATGCGCTATATGGACAGGTATCATAAATGCGCATTCAATCTAGTCATTCACAGTCAGACTATCGAATGATGCCATTGATGCGATTATCCTTTTACAGATTTCAACCTGGCTCTCAAATGCCACTGTATCCTTCGTCCAGACCAGGACTTTTAATTCCTTTGCAAAATTCAAAGTTCATTTAAAATTTTCTTTTTTTACTCCTTACAGGAAATCAATATTGCTTCAAACAAGGCAAGTCTGACCAAGCATACGGTTCAGCCCAAGCGAGTGTACTTAACAAGATCTCGGACAAAGAAGATAATGGAAGATCAGGAATAAGTACAGAACCTACAGGGGCAAGTCTCCGAATTGAAAGATCAGGTCTTAGAACTTATGAGACTAATGAGGGAAATGTCCCAGAATAAACCCACAGCAGAGCCTAGCCTGCCATTACCTCCTCCACCACCTCCAACAAATGATCCTCACCAAGCTTCAACTTCTTTCACCTTTCAATCACCTATCCCAACCCGATCCATCACAATCCTGGTGCCATGACTAATGACCTGCCTTTCTCCTATTACCCGGCTGTCTCAAATGCCGAGCCTCACCCTTCAATCCTAATCCCTCCAATTTACTCCACCTCTCAGCTCCCGACCGGGGGAGCATATCATGCAGTGGGAGGGGAAAATAAGACAAAAGAAAGTGAGAAACTATCTGCTCTAGAGGAGAGATTGAGAGCAATTGAAGGGCTGAATATGTATGGTTCAGTCGACGTGGCATCGCTTAGACTAGTGCCCGATGTGGTGGTGCCACCCAAGTTCAAGGTAGGGAATACACAGGGAATTCAGATCCTCGCATTCACTTAGCCACCTATATCGCCAAGATGTCTGCTCTGACAGAGGATGATAGACTGTTGGTCCACTTCTTTCATGAGAGCCTCTCAGGGGCAGCTTTGAGGTGGTGCATTCAGTTGGACAGGAGCAGACTGCGCTGCTGGAAGGATTTAGCCGAGGCCTTTTTGAAGCAGTACAAATTTAACTGCGATGTGGCCCCCACAAGGAGGGATCTCCAGAACCTGGTACAAAAAGACAGAGAAAGCTTCAAGGAATATGCCCAGAGATGGAGGGAAAAGGCGGCAGAAGTGCATCCCCCGGTGACCGACAATGAGCTATGCTCTCTGTTCATCGAAACTTTGAAGGCCCCTTACTTCAACTTGATGATTGGGAACACCTCAAACAGCTTCTCTGACATCATCCAGGCCGGTGAAAGAATAGAGGCCAATTTAAGAATGGGACGACTGCAGGAGTTGGCTGAGAACCCTGCAAAGAAGACTGCCAATTTCGGCAAGAAAAAGGAGGGTGATGTGCATTCAATCACCCGGCAGAATAATTACTCTCCTCTACCTCAAAACAATTATCGGCCATATCCTCCCCCTCATGGCCAGACAGTCGCAAATATTCCACCTCCTTTCCCTAATTATCCACACCCGCGCCCACAATATCCTCCACCTACAAATTACCAACCAAGACCATCTCTTCCTCCCGCTCAATCAAGACCACCACTAAACAACCCAAGGCCCCCAAGAAACCCTGATCCACCTCTTCCCCTCCCACTCAGTGAAATATACCGATACCTTGTCGGTATAAACCAAATTGTACCAGTTCCCCTAGACCCGATCCAGCCACCATACCCCAGGTGGTATGATGCTACTGCCCGTTGTGAGTACCATGGAGGGGCACAAGGGCACTCAACCGATAACTGCGGGGCACTCAGGGGAAGAGTGCACGCTTTAATCAGAAACGGGTGATTGAAGATTGAGGGAAATGGTTCCCTCCCCAATGTTACCTCAAACCCACTGCCTAACCATAATGCAGGCAGTGGTGTAAATATGATAGAGCCTGATGAAGAAGGATCAACGCTGGAAGTAGACAAGCTGGCTCCTTACTTCAACGAAATTTTTGCTGTGGCAATGAGGGAAGGCTACCTCTGCCCTCAGGTAGCGGGATTGGAAGAGAGTACGGGGTGTCCTTATCATGGAGGGGCAGCTGATCACGAGCTGCAGGGCTGTGAGGGATTCAGGCAAGAGGTTCGGAACTTATTGTCTCTCAAGGTTCTGAGATGCCAGACGAGGTCGAAGATGGAAGAGGGAGTGAATACCACTAGATATAGCCAAAATGCTCCCACCCCTAAACCCAGAATCACTTTCTCACCCCCGGTAGCCTCACCACCAGTAACGGTTATCCGAGCCCCATCTCAGCTCCCTGTTACCAACACCCACGCCATACCTTGGAACTACAATTTCCAAGTCTTCACTCAAGGAGCGTCGAGCAGTATACCGGCTCCTAGCCTTGCTTCACCTCTGGCACCTCCTAAGCTATGTTTCACTCCTCATGCACACTTTCAGATGACTTATGCTGGACCTACCACCAGTGCTACTCCCCAGATCGATCCCCAACCCGTCACTGCCACAAAGCCCTCCTCCCTTGAGCAAGAGGTCGAGTTCATAACTCGAAGTGGGAGGTGTTACAGTAACGAAGAAAAAGAAAAGAGAAAAGGGAAAGTAAAGGTGGGAGAGTCATGGAAGAATGCAGAAGAGGATGTAGAGAAGACAGAGGAAGCAGAGCCTGTTGAGCATAAAGCAGAGGAGGAGTTGTTACTCCAAATAATGAAACAAAGTGAGTATGATGTGGTGGAACAGTTGAGGAAGACGCCTGCACGGATTTCACTGCTGTCACTGATCTTGAGCTCAGAAGTGCACCGTCAAGCCCTGCAGAAAATTCTGGATCAGGCCTTTGTAAACCCCGACATTACTCCGGGGCAGTTTGAGAAGATAGTGGGACAAATCCAGGCATCCAGCTTTGTTACTTTCTCGGAGGACGAGATAGACCCTGCGGGTTTAAGGCACACTAAGGCTCTACATGTAACAGTGAAGTGTAAGGGTTGTATAGTAGCCAAGGTCCTCATCGATAACGGATCAGCTCTCAATGTACTCCCTAGCGCTACCTTAGCTAGGTTGCCAGTTGACCAATCAGACATACGTCAAAGTGCTATGGTGGTAAGAGCCTTTGACGGTACCAGAAGAGAAGTGTTGGGAGATATTGACTTGCCGCTTCAGATTGGCGCATGCACTTTCAACGTCACATTCCAGGTGATGAACATTGAGCCTGCCTATACTATGCTACTGGGGAGGCCTTGGATCCATTCTGCGAATGCCGTTCCCTCAACTCTGCACCAAAAAATAAAATACATCAGGGACGGCAAAATCGTCACAGTAAAAGGAGAGGAGGCCTTGCTAGTCACAAAGCCGCAATCACTGCCCTATGTAGAGGCAGCTGAGGAGTCATTAGAAAGCTCCTTCCAAGCCCTCGAGTTACAAGAAACCATCTCAGAAAATGGAGGGGCTACGGCTATGGTAGCCAAAATAATGACAAGGAGTGAGTATGAAGAAGGTAAAGGCCTAAGCGCCACATTACAGGGAATCGTTGAGCCCATACCAACTATCCAGAAGGTAGGCCGCTGCGGTTTGGGTTATGAGGAAGATGCCCTTATGGATGGACGATTCTGGATGAGGAAAATGCTCCAGGATCAAAGGTTCGATCGGAAAATGGGAAAGATGAAAGTAGTCCCGAGGATTACGGAGATCTTCACTAAACCGGTCATTCAGCATCCGGCAAACACAGAAGAATCACCCGATGATCCATCCATAGATGTCATCCAACTGGATTCCTTGTATGAGGCCCTAGTCTCGCCAATGACTGAGGGGCAAGAGCTGAACAACTGGACAACCGAGGACGTCCTTGTACTCAATTTCGAGTAAAGTACCTTTGGTTATCTACACTTGATCATTTTGTCCGTGGTGACAAGTGTAATACTGTAAATGGACCTTTTTCTTATGGCACAAACGTTAATGAATTAATAGCGCATTTTAAATCCAATTCTCTCTTTCTTTTGAATTCCATCCTTATAATACATTTTTTTATTCATTCAGGACCATTCATCAATTAACACCTAATAATCCAATAGACTCAGAGATTCCTCTGGTTAATTTTGAAATCCCCATAACTGCCATTACTTCAAACGATTCTGAGGAAGACCTTACAGAAGAAAGCAATGAAAAGGATGAACCCTCCCTAGTGCCTTGTGGAGACGAAACGCACACCATAAATTTAGGCACTGAAGAAATAAAAAGGGAACTTAAGGTAATAGAGAGTGAAGAATTGGGAGATATGATCAGTCTGCTTAAAGAATTCCTCGACGTATTTTCCTGGAGCTATGATGATATGGTGGGTTTGGACCCTCAGATAGTGACGCATAAAATTCCCCTAATTCCGGGGACAATCCCTGTAAAGCAGAAGTTAAGAAGAATGAACCCCGACACACTGCTCAAAGTTCGGGATGAAGTCAAGAAACAGTATGACGCTGGGTTCCTGGAAGTGGTCAAATATCCCCAATGGATAGCTAATGTGGTCCCGGTAATGAAGAAGGACGGGAGAGTTTGGGTGTGCGTCGATTACAGGGATCTCAATAAAGCGAGCTTGAAAGACGATTTCCCTCTCCCTCACATTGATGTGTTAGTTGACAATGCTGCGTGATTGGGCAGGTGTTCGTGTATTGATGGGGCATCAGGGTACAATCAGATCCCGATGGACGAGGAAGATAAGGATAAAACTGCTTTCATCACTCAATGGGGAGTATTTTGCTATCGGGTCATGCCCTTCGGATTGAAGAATGCTGGTGCTACCTACCAGCCTGCGATGGTCACATTATTCCACGATATGATGCATAAAGAGGTGGAAGTATATGTGGATGATATGATCATTAAATCCCGGAGAGAAGAAAGTCATGTGCAGGTACTGAGGAAAGTATTCGAGAGACTCAGGAAATATCAGTTGAAACTGAACCCTGCCAAATGCATATTCGGAGCTAGATCGGGGAAGTTGTTGGGATTCATAGTAAGCGAAAGGGGAATAGAAGTAGATCCAGACAAGGTTCGAGCTATTCAAGAGATTCCATCCCCAAGAACAGAAAGGGAGGTGCGCAGTTTTCTGGGAAAGTTGAACTACATTTCAAGATTTATTTCCAATCTCACTGCCAAAGCTGAGCCAATTTTCAGGCTACTCCGGAAGAACAACTCCACCCAATGGGATTCAGTTTGCCAAGAGGCTTTTGAGAAGATCAAGCAATACTTGTCAAGACCACTAGTATTGGTCCCACCTGTGGCGGGCAGGCCTCTGATCTTGTATATGGCAGTCCACCAGAACTCGATGGGATGCGTTTTGGGACAACATGATGATACCGGCCGAAAAGAGAGGGCTATTTATTACCTAAGTAAGAAGTTTAATGATTGTGAGTCAAGGTACTCTTTCTTAGAAAAGACGTGCTGCGCGTTAGCCTGGACAGCAAATCGCCTCAAGCACTACATGTTGAATCACAAGACATGGCTCATCTCCAGGATGGATCCTATCAAATATGTATTCGAAAGCCCATTCGTGCTAGGTAGGATAGCCAAGTGGCAGGTTATACTCTCCCAATATGACATAGTCTATATGACCCGGAAGGCAGTGAAAGGTAGCGTGATCGCTGACCTCCTAGCAGAAAATCCTATCCAGGATTATGAAGCTCTGGATTTTGAGTTCCCTGATGAGCATATTAATGAAGTGGACTGCGAAGAGGAGGGGCCAGCCGATGTATGGGAAATGTATTTCGACGGAGCTGTCAATTTGTCCGGGAATGGAATTGGAGCTGTATTGATATCCCCAGATGGAAAGCACTTCCCGATAGCCGTTAAGTTGAGATTCGACTGCACCAACAATGTCGCGGAATACAAAGCTTGTGTGATGGGTCTACAGGCCGCCATCGAAATGAAAATCAGGAAGCTGGAGGTATACGGAGACTCAGCCCTGATTATTTATCAAGTCAAGGGAGAATGGCAAACCAAGGATCCCAAGCTAATCCCGTATCAGAAGTACTTATTGGAGCTGATCAAGAAATTCGAAGAAATCTCTTTCACTCACCTTAGTAGGGACAAGAATCAATTTGCTGATGCCTTAGCTACTCTAGCTGTTATGGCTCAAATCGAAGAGGGTCAGATGGCTCAGACATTGAAGATTAAAGCAAGAAGTGAGCCAAAGATATTGCTTCATGATTGAAGAAGAGCCCGATAGAAAGCCTTGGTATCATGACATCCTGGTCTCATCAGAGAACTGCAGAATTCCCTTTGGGGGCGAGCAAGAATGAAAAGAAGATGATTCGAAGATTAGCATTGGGATACTTCCCCAGTGGAGAAACCCTATACAAGAGGAGCTCCAACGGCGAATTATTGAGATGTGTGGATGCAAAGGAGGCGAAGAAAATCCTTTTTGAGACTCATGAGGGAAATTGTGCAACCCATGCTAATGGGCACATGATGGCTAAGCAAATCATGCGACGTGGGTATTTTTGGACCACAATGGAAAAGGATTGCGTCAAGTATTTCAGAAAATGCCATAAGTGTCAAATCTATACCGATCCGATCAATGTGCCACCTCACAAGTTGTTCAACCTCGTCTCACCATGGCCTTTCGCAATGTGGGGCATCGATGTGATTGGTCCCATCAACCCTAAGGCTTCCAATGGGCACAGATTTATCCTAGTAGCAATCGACTATTTTTCTAAGTGGGTCGAAGCCACGTCATACGCCCATATCATGCAGAACACGTTTCTCAAATTCCTCAGAAACAATATCATCTGCCGGCATGGCCTCCCTAATGAAATCGTCACTGATAACGCTAAGAATCTGAATGGTCCAAAGATTCAGAAATTATGTGATCAGTACAAAATCCGACATCTCAATTCTTCCCCATACCGTCCCCAGATGAATGGAGCGGTGGAAGCTGCAAACAAAAATCTCAAGAGGATAATCCGGAAAATGACGATCACATATAGGGATTGGCATGATATGCTTCCTTACGCTCTCCACGCATACCGAACTTCTGTGAGAACCTCAACCGGGGCAACACCATACTCGCTGTTTTACGGCATGGAAGCAGTATCGCCTATTGAAGTTGAAATTCCTTCCCTAAGGATTCTGAAGGAGTCAGGAATTGATGAGTCAAAATGGATCCAGTCAAGGTTGGATCAGTTAAACTTGCTTGATGAGAAAAGGTTAGCAGCAGCATGTCATGGGCAGTTATACCAGATGAGAATGGCTAGAGCATTTGACAAAAATGTTCGTCCGCGTGAATTCCAACCCGGGGACTTAGTTCTGAAGAAAGTACTGCCGAATCAAAATGATCCCCGGGGCAAATGGTCACCAACCTACGAGGGACCTTATGTGGTTAAAAGGGCATTTTCTGGAGGAGCCTTGATTTTGACCCACATGGACGGTGAAGAGTTTCCGAGACCTGTGAATGCTGACACCGTCAAGAGATACTATGCTTAAAAAAAAAACAAAAAAATAAAAAAACAAAAAAACAGAAAAACAAAAAAAAAATTCTAGGGGTGAAAACCCGAAAGGGCATCCCGAGAACAAAAGGGAGAAATAAGGAATGGGGGGGCATGAAACCAGGATGAAGAGGAAACTGTCACGGCATGAGGCTTCAGAGAACTTGAAATAATGGCATTTAAGGGATTTCAAAATCAGCCACAGGGAATATGTGAGATCTATACTTGTACCCTTCTTCTTTGAAACTTTTTCTTGTTTATGTTAAACCATAATAAAATCACACTTCATTCCCCATGTTTCTATCTTTCCCTTATATTTATCTTTCTGCAATCTCGTTATTTAATGCGCTATTTAAATCAGTTAAAATTTTTGCCATAAGATTAAGATTTGACAATTGATAACCTCACGTACTTTACTATGAGATTTGCAGGGAATGTAAAACAGAAAAACAAACTAGAGGTGAAAACCTGGAAAGGCGCTTCTGGTCATATAGACGAAGGGGAAGTAAAGACCCGCAAGGGTGCTTTTCGGGGGAAAATCTGAAAAACAAAATGGGGCATTTCAAGGAACAAGGCCATAGGTCAAGTCTTGCAACTCGTCCTCCATTCGTCATTGGTCTTCGGGATTCTGTTAAGTACACTTCATTGGGGAAGAACTTCTTGTGTCCGGATCAGGCTTGCTTTGTGAGTGCAATTTAAATTTCCTGCTGATTTTAATTTTCCTGCAATTTAAATTTACTGTTATCAATCTCTGGTTCCTTGATCTAAGTTGATTTTAATTTCCTGCATTTAATTTTCCTGTTATCAACCTCTGGTTCCTTGATCTAAGTTGATTTTTAATTTTCCAGCAATTTAAATTTCCTGTTATCAACCTCTGGTTCCTTGATCTAAGTTGATTTTAATTTCCCGCATTTAAATTTCCTGTTATCAACCTCTGGTTCCTTGATCTAAGTTGATTTTAATTTCCAGCAATTTACGTTTCCTGCTATCAACCTCTGTTCCTTGATCTAAGTTGATTTTAATTTCCCGCATTTAAATTTCCTGTTATCAACCTCCGTTCCTTGATCTAAGTTGATTTTAATTTCCAGAATTTACGCTTCCTCGCTATCAACCTCTGTTCCTTGATCTAAGTTGATTTTAATTTCCGCATTTAAATTTCGTTATCAACCTCTGGTTCCTTGATCTAAGTTGATTTTAATTTCCCGCATTTAAATTTCCTGTTATCAACCTCTGGTTCCTTGATCTAAGTTGATTTTAATTTCCAGCAATTTACGTTTCCTGCTATCAACCTCTGGTTCCTTGATCTAAGTTGATTTTAATTTCCCGCATTTAAATTTCCTGTTATCAACCTCTGGTTCCTTGATCTAAGTTGATTTTAATTTCTAGCAATTTATGTTTCCTGCTATCAACCTCTGATTCCTTGATCTAAGTCTATTTTAATTTCTAGCAATTTAAATTTTTTGTTGTCGACCTCTGGTTCTTTGATCCAAGTTGATTTTAATTTTCTAGTCTTTTAACGTCTGTTGCCTATCTCTAGGTCACTGATTTAGGTATGCTTTAGTTCCCTAACTTCGAGCACTTAATCATCCAAAATATGGGTCTGAATCTTTACACAATTCTTACACGGGAAATTCATTTCCCTTTGATAAAAATTATGTAAAGAGGGGCAGCTGTCGACACCATATTTTGGCCGATCCCCAGAATCAATAAACTTCGAAACCGATCCCTAGCACTAAGTCTCTTCTTGCCATCTAATCACAGTTCCGATCTCTCTTCACAGAGAGTTGAGTCAATGCTAAGCTCTCGTATCCGTTAAAGCCTTACCGGTCTCTCAAATCATTCACCGATCTCTCAAGCCAATTGTCGAATATCCTGACCAGTTAACTATATTCCCAATCTCTCTTGTCAGACGAAATTGAACTAACACTAGAACCTTGCTGCCAATATTTATGATCGACCTCTCCTTTAAAAGTTTAGGAATAATCAAGTTAAGGTTCCAATCCGGTTTAATGAAGATCCCGATCATAGATGTTCAAATTTTCAATGAAGTTCTGTTTAGCGTTGGTTCTTTAGCAATCTCATGCATGTTGTATTTTCCGATCCCTCACACTTAGAATAATAATAGTTTTCAGTTGTTTCAATATACTCAGACAATCAAGTGTTTAGAAATTTTCCGATCATAACCATTCATCAAACAAAAGGCATTCTATTTCATTTCATTGCAAAATTTGTACAAGTTATTCGGCTGGGGGATCACCCCCAGCCTGATCTACATTGCGCTCATCCTCTCCCTCCTCTTCACTATCCTCACCCTCGCCCCCCTGGAGCCAGGTCGGCCATCCAAGAGAAGTTCCCTTCTGGGTAACGCTTCTGGAGTTCGGCCAAGAGGTCCTTGTGAGCATTCACATAGGCACCAGCTATCCCTGTCACCATTTCTTCGTCTTTCGCCTTAAGCTCCTCGATAAGTTGGGCGACCTGAGAAGCATCGTTGGCCCGGAGAGCCTCGACTTCCCTGAGAGCACGATCCCTTTCAGCCAGAACATGATTCTGTTCGGCCACTCTGTCTTCATAGAACTTCGCCCGCCCCTCAACTTGAGATATGTAATCCTGAGCGGATGCGAGTTGGGATCGGAGGGACGCCATTTCCTGATTCTTCTTCTCAACCTCCTTGCCCAGGCGATGAGCCTTTTCCCGAACTATGGTCTGGTTCACCAGGCACTCCACGTTCAGGCTCATGGCGCGAGTCAAGATATCGTCAAGGCTGTCCGGGGATAGCCTGTCCCGATCCTCCCGAAGGCAGATGGAAGACCCCAAGACTTTGGCAAAACCGGGGTTCTCCCGAACAGTCCGGTTATTCTTCAGGGACTCGATCAACGTTTGAGCACCACGAGAAGAGGATCTCACAGAAGATTGAGAAGGACCCCTTTCTGTGCTTGGAGCAACTGGAGGGGGTGGAGCCGGTTCTTCCTGTTGAGGAGGAGATCGGACAGCTTCAGTGATCGGCGGCCCCGAAGGTCGGGACGGGCCTCCTTGCGTCTCCCCTGGTTCATGGCCGGGAGTTCGAAGCATCTCCCAACGCTTCATCTCCTTTACTTTCCGGGAGATCTCTCTTTCCTTCTCCCGCTTCCTAGAACCCTCATCACCCGCCATACCTGCACAAAGGAGAGGTCAGTGAGATCGCTGAGGTCCTGAGATCTGAGATTTAGAAAATACCAGTACCGAGGTCAGAGAGCGAAAGTTCGCGATCTTGGCCGGTGAGCAGCTGTATGGTCCAATGGTGAAGCTCGGCAGTCACTGCATCTAAACAGGAATACTTTTGAGTGGCAGCCTGATTTTTCAGATCCATCACTATTAAGCTTTCCTCCTGGTTCAGGTTAATGCGCTTCGGAAGCAAGGGCCCTCGTGCCACCAAACTACGAGGAAGTCCTCAAAGCAGTCGGATTTTTGCTCCTCGTAATGAAGAAGCGGTTCTTCCAATTTTTAAGGGAGGAGGGCAGGTCGGTGAAGAGCTCGCAATGAGGCTTCACCGAAAGAACCAGTGCTCGCCGCCCTTTCGCGAAGTTAGCTCGCAGTTCGGCGAACACCTTAGCCGTAGGTCTGATTCACTTAGATCGGCATAGACCTCGGAAGGCTACTAAGATCCGCCACGAGTTAGGGTGAACTTGAGCAATGCACACCCGGTGGAGTTTTAGGACCTCCTTGAAGAAGTCATCCAGAGAACCAAGACCGCCTTTAATCGTTCCTCGTATACCATAACCGTGTCATTCTCTTCAAAGAAGTGATCGGCTCGTGATCGCCGTGGCACCGGATAAGTTCGCATTTAATCGTAGGCGAATATTGTACTCCTGGCTAAACGATTGTAGATCGGACTCTTGTAAGATCGATGGCAGCTCATCCATAGGGAGATTCTCCCTCCCTGAAGAAGGTACGTGCCTTGATGGCCCGATCCGCCCCCGAACTGGAACAGAGGCCCTAGGAGGTTCTGTTTGCGCATTTGGCCCGACCACCTCTTCTTTGTCAGACGACCACGAGAACTGAATGGAAGGAGGACTCGCCGCTCTTTGACCTTCGGCACCGCTCATTTTCAAAAGAAATAAATAACTTAAACTAAAAGAAGATCAAAGCCCTTACCGGAGTCTGATCGGCGTCGGAAGAACTTGAGAAAACGAGAGAACTTCGAAGTTGTGAGCAGGCGACTGAAAATGGAATGAGAGAACAACTGGCTAACACCCCCCCCACCCCTATTTATACTAGTCCGAGCATTTAATGCTCACGAGGCTCTAGGCAAAGCATCGATTGGTGGGACTCGCCAGCTGTTCTGATACTTCTCTCAAATATTCGAACATTCCAAGGAGATCGGTTAAATGGAGATCGGCATAATAAGTTGAATATCTTGAATGAAGGATTAGTTAAGAGTCGTTTTGTTAGGAACCAGATCGGACAAATATATCGTAGATCAAAAATAATCAATAAGATAATAATTGGAGAAACAAGATTTTTATTTCCAAAAGATCGGATTACATCATTTGGGCGATCTCTAGGGATCGAATTTACAATAAAGGTCTAACTACATCATTTGGGCGATCTCTAGAGATCTGATTACATTGAAGGATTACATCATTTGGGCGATCTCTAGAGACCATCCTATCTAAAGAGTCCCAGGTTTATAACTAATCCCAAGGGTGTCGCCGATCGGAGCTTAATCCGCTGTCGGAACACCCAATGTGGGAGGAAACCGCTGTCGGAACACTCAATGTGGTGAGAAGCCGAATGAACTTGAGGAAGCAACCGCCAAGGGTTAGCGGAGCATCAGACAAGGTTATGCGATCACCGGGGTCGTAAATTTTCAATCGAGGGATAAGGAAGTCCATCGGAGAGGGATCAAAAACCACAATCATAGCCGGAACGACCGCCGGAGCAGCTAGAACTGAAAAAGAAAGAAGGAAGAGAGAAAAACCAGATTAAGGAAATGTCTCTATCGTCAGGGGTATATATAGGGGAAAACGGGCATTTATTGCTGAGCAGAAAATGAAGCGAACGCCTCGGGAATCGAGGGGAAATTAATGCTTTGACCAGACCGGACCAGAGAAAGGGAAAGATCGGAATAATAGATCGGAAGATGGGAGACCAGCATGAAAGATCGGAAAAGAGCATGTAAAAGAGATCAGAAAGAGGGAAGATCGAAAGGCAGAAAGAATAAGACAAATCCCAATAATCGTCGCCAGAATCAGAGCCGAGGTAGTTAAAGCGTTGCAGACGAAATCTCCACCGCACGCCTAAGATTCGCCCGCAATGCTGACAGGTGCCAGGGTATGTCATGACAATCCTGTACATCCCAATCCCCACCGTTGATCTCACTGGTAAGGATAAACCCGAAACCCTTGGATCGAGAGAGAAGACGACAATACCAGCGTCTTTCGCTCTTAGCCCTCAGATCGTTCCGGACGAGAAGATTTGGGACCGTCAGATTGAAAGAAGAAAAGGACAAATATTCTGAAGAGTGATCCCACTGCATTTTGATTCTCTTTAATTCCCGAACATCCGATCATGTCCTTCAAAATCTTGACCCTCCATCTCCTCGAATAAATCCCGACCCTTCATGGGGAGCACCGATTCCTATAAATACCGCATGAAAACTGCTCAAGGGACGGCAAAAAAGAGAGGTAGTTATTATAGCGAAGAACTCAAACTTGATTCAGCTTTGTTACTCGCTACTTTGAAGTTTTGATTAGAAAGACTTTTGAAACTAGTTTTCAAGTGTTTTCTTGAAAAGGATTTTGAATCAAACTCTACATTTTCAGCTTGTTCATTATCCGGTCACACTCTCACTTTCAGTCTTTTATCATCTCTGTCTTCATTAGCATTATACAAGCTCAATTTCATTTCACTCTGTATTTATCTTAATCTTATAACATTTTAGCTAAGCATCCTTCAGTTCACAATGAACAACAAATTTCAAGCTAATCACCATTGCCTTATTACTATTTGTCACTCCGTAGTCATTTCAATAGATTTGGCTCTCATGTAAGAGCTCATATTGCCGTTTTGTTAAGTGTTTACGTTTACTTTCCGCATTCTCTTTGTCCTTTTCATGCATGTGATTTTCTCCAAGTTCATTTAGTGCCAAAGAACCTTAAAGAATGTTACTCTCGAGTTTATTTCTTTAGTGATCAGTCTATCGTTTTATTAACCTTCGTCGTTTCTGAATGCAAATTTTCTAGTTCCTAGTAGCGTGTAAAATATAGATAACTACAACTTACAGGTCTCTTTTAAGAGAGAGAGCCTGAATAACACGTCAGGAAAATAGCCACAATATTAGGCTGACGTAAACGGCAATTCGGCAAGATGCCATAAAGTGGGATAAAACCAAAGTAAACGAAACAAAATAGATCGGACATTAATAGGTACCGGTAAAGTGACCTTAGGGGAGGTCAGCAAAATTTATTCCAGCTTTTCTTATTTAGTCACAAAATATCAATTAGTCAAAAGAAGCCTTATCTCCAGCACCTTAGAACGCCATAATCTTTAGCTTTAGGACCTTATGACATGTAGCTGAAATTAAAATTTGGGAGATCGAAAAGATCCCATTAAGGTTCCTGTTAATTTAAAAAGAAATCGGAAGAGGGTTCTTATTCGATTCTCAACTCAAAACTTTAATTAAATAGAGATCGGAGGAGAGTTCTTATCCGGTCTCAAATCAAAATTTTAAACAAATACTTAATAGAGATCGGAGGAGAGTTCTTATCTGGTCTCAACTCAAAATTTTAATAAACACTTAATAGAGATCGGAGGAGAGTTCTTATCCGGTCTCAAATCAAAATTTTAATAAAACATTAAATAGAGATCGAAGGAAAATTCTTATCCGATCCTTAAGCTAAAATTTTTATGAATACTTAATAGAGATCGGAGGAGAGTTCTTATCCGGTCTCAACTCAAAATTTTTAAATGATTTAATAGAGATCGGAGGAGAGTTCTTATCCGATCTCAACTCAAAATTTTAATAAATATTAAAGAGTTCGGAGAAGAGTTCTTATACAACTCTTAAATTAAATTTTAATAAAATAGTTCTTTTAGATAAGATTAACCTGCAACAGTAACTCACTAAGGTTGTCTCATTTACTTAAGTATCTGGGTAATCCAAATTTAGTGAAAAATCAAATGTTCCTTTAGTCAAAAGGATCAACATGTCCATTCAAGCCCTTCTAACTAATGCAAAGTTAAATCTACTTACCCTTATTAAGGGACGAGGTGAGGTGCCTAACACCTACCCCACCCGTTTACGGACCCCGAACCTAGAATCTCTGTTTTGAAGTGGTTTTATTTCAATTTATCTTCACAAATGGTTTTCTTTAGTTACCCTCAAAACTAAGGTGGCGACTCCTCACTCTTTCCCACTTCGGTGAGTGATCGTCCAGGCGACCGCAAAATCCCTTGCGACAACACATATCTTGAAACCTTGCATAAAAGTGCTATCATTAGTAAATCCAAATTCAAATCCTTCAACCTGCTGTACTCTTTCTATAATCTTCATCAATTGCGGGTCCCTGTGCTGGAAAACTTTGATTCTGTCTTACAGGTCTAGTCTTACTCAAAAATGGGCCAATAATACCCTCTCATCTGAAATATCCAAGATCAAACCTTAATCCATCAACTCATGTACTTTCTCGATTAACGGCCTCTCACCGATATGTGCGCTAAGTCGCTGTAAGATTTTCTCGCTCAGAGCATCTCGCACTACATTGGCCTTCCTAGGATGATACCGATGGTACAATCATAGTCCTTCGTAAGCTCCACCCATCTCCTCGCTTTAAGTTTAAGTCCCTCTATTGGAAGATGTACTTCAAACTTTTGTGATCGGTGTATATCTCGCACACTTCACCATATAGGTAGTGTCTTCAAGTCTTTAGTGCAAAGACTATAGCTGCCATTTTTAAATGATGGGTAGGGTAGTTCTGCTCATGCCTCTTCAGCTGCCTTAAAGCATAAGCCATTACTTTTCCATGCTGCATCAAAACACACCCTAAGCTAGCTCTAGAGGCATCACAGTACATGGCATATCTTTCATTACTCATCGGTAATGTCAACACAGGGGCTGTAGTTAGATATTCTTTAAGCTTCTGGAAGCTCTCCTCACAATTATCTGTCCAAATGAACAAACATTCTTGCGAGTTAACTTAGTTAAGGGAGCTACTATCCTGGAGAAATTCTATACAAAACGTTTATAGTAGCTAGCTAGGCCCAGAAAACTTTGCACTTTAGTGACTGTTGTAGGCCTAAGCCAATCAGTTATGGCCTTAATTTTCTTGGGATCCACTTAAATGCCTTCACTAGATACCATGTGCCCCAAGAATGAGATGCTTTCTAGCCAAAATTCACATTTTGAAAATTTGGCATATAGCTGGTGCTCACTCAAAGTCTGCGACACCATCCTCAAATGCCACACATGTTCTTCCTCGGTCCGAGAGTATACCAAAATATCATATATGAATAAGATGACAAAACGGTCCACGAACAGCCTGAACACCTTGTTCATCAAGTTCATGAAGGCGGCTGGTGCATTGGTGAGTCCAAACGACATCACTAGGAACTCATAATAACCATATCTAGTCCTGATTCCTGATTCTCAACTGATGGTAGCCTGACCATAGATCTATTTTGGAAAAAAATCTAGCCTTTGGAGCTGATCAAACAGATCATCTATCCGAGGAAGTGGGTATTTGTTCTTTACAGTCACCTTGTTCAGCTGTCTATAATCAATACACAACCTTAAGAACCCATCTTTCTTTCTCACAAGTAGAACAGGAGCGCTCCAGGGGGAGGTACTTGGACAGATAAAACCCTTATTCAGAAGCTCTTGCAGTTGCTCTTTCAGTTCCTTCAATTCTGCTGGGGCCATCCTGTAAAGCGGCATTGATATGGAGTTTTCACCCGACACAATGTCAATGCAGAACTATATTTCCCTTCCTAGTGGTAACCCTGGAAGTTTCTCAGGCAAGACATCCATAAATTCTCTGACAATAGGAACATTCTCAATGTCAACACCTTTTACACATTTATCTCTCACTAATGCCAAATACTCCTGACACCCACGCCTCAACATCTTTCTAGCACTAATTACTGACACCAAGTTATATGGAGCCACATTCCTGTCACCATCAAAGCTAAACTCTTCCACACCAGGTATATGAAAGTACACCCTTTTATTCCTGCAGTCTAAAGTGGCATAATGAGTTGCTAGCCAATCCATTCTCAAAATTATATCGAAATCCATTACTCGTAGAGTAACCAAGTCTGCTGGGAGGATCCTTCCATCCACTACCACTGGGCTACCCAGAAAAATCATATCCACATCTATATTGTCACTAAGAGGGGGTAGCTACAGACAAGGGGTATTCTAAAGTTGTAGGGTTCCTACCCAATCTCATGGCAAAAACGGAATAGACAAATGAGTACGTAGCACCCGGATCTATCAAAACACGAGCCTCATAGGAATAGACTAGAAGAATACCTGCCACAACTACATTGGAAGCTTGAGCATCCTAGTGGGTCAAGGTGAAAATCCGAGCTTGATCCCTACCCTGCATTGTAGAACCCTAAAATTGACTTATACCTCATGACCTACCTCCAAATCTACGTCGTCCTTGTCATCGGTCTTGTTGGCCACTGAACTGACTGTCTGCCATGCTGGAAGCACTAGGATACAATTGATGAGGAACATTTGCAGCAGAACCCTGTGACCCCATTTGTGACTCATTGAACACGGGACATTCTCTAGCAAAGTGACCCTGCTGGCCACACCGGAAACATACTCCTGAACCCATCATACGAGGTCCTGAATGTCCTCTTCTGCATCAAGCGTGGTGCCAAAAGATCTCAACTGCACCTAAGTGTCAGAATCGTGAATCGCGCTGATCCGCACTGGTCTGAATCCTCGAAATCTGTGTTTAAAACCACCATTCTTGTTGTTTCTACTTCTTTCTCTGTAATGACTTTAGCCTCCACTATCTGTGATACCCATGTAGGGAACACCTAAAGAACCCTCTTTTCTATTCTTCTCTACACTTCCATGCCATTCATCAGATAGTGATTTCAATCATCGAGCTCGATCAACTACCACATCGAAAGACTGATCAGATATGATGGCCAGGTTTGCATACTTCCTGTCCAGCGCCTTTAGGAACCTCTTTACCTTCATACCTTTTGTAGCCCCTGCTGTGGGGGCATACCTACTTAGTTTCAAAAATTCTGTAGCATATTCATCTATGGATCTGCCATTCTGCTTTAAGGCCTCAAATGTCCACTGTTTTTGGTCTCTGAAGTTTTCTGACACAAACCTGTTGACGAACAGTTCTACAAACTGGGTCCAAGATAATCCCTCAATACGAGGTAGTACGTAGTCTGTCATCCACTGCCTTGGCACTGGCCCCATTACATGCTGCACGCACTCTACCAATCTCTCACAACTAATCAGCAGCTCCACCCCGCCGCTTGTAAGAGTCCAAAAACCGATAAACATCATCAGTTACATCATAGATGCCAGGCACCAACGTTTAAAAATTAATTATTTGTTTGTAAGGTTCCCCTCTTGGTGCGTTGGGCTGCTGTTGTTATGGATGGTGGACCATATATTGTGCCATCATATCGATGGTTCTCTGCAATCCAGCTAGGATAGCTGCAAAAGGATTCAAAATACACTTCTATATTCACAAGTCACACAACCACAACTCAATCACATCACATGGCCTCTCTTGGGCCCATCCAAACAGTTAACAACCATAATTTGAAAAATTACTATTTAGTCCCTACAATTAACCCTTTTATAAAAACTACCGAAATAAGTTCTAAAAATTCTTAAATTTTGTCTTGCGGTCTTAGCAATAGTATTAAGCTAATGGAAAAGAAATTATAATTTTCTAACCTACCACGAATATTTTATAGATTTTTAATCGAAATCAGGCACTAGATAATTAAGAAAAATGAGGGTTCGGGTTTACCTGTACTAATTCTGACCCTTGAGACGCGTTCGGTACGTCAGAAAACGATGGGTTAGCCTACAACCTCGACCCAATTCTAAAGTTTTCCCGGTAGCCTGTCTGCCAGGTTCGAAATTGCAGACCCGAGCAACTATTGAAGTTCCTCCAAACGAGCGTATCTATACGAAGCCCATAATACGGGAGTTAGTACATAATTTTTATAGAATTTATTAAGCTCATTTAATGCTCAGAAAAACACTGCAAAGTTCTATGGGACCCACCGAAAAACAGTATCGAAAATTTTGAAATAGGTATTGCCGCGAAGCTCGCGTCGAGGGGAGCACCTGTGTCTCTCGATTTTTGTGAGGTTCACGGCTTATAGAAATCTAGCCCAAAAGTAGAAATGGGCTAAATCTTCTTGGACAAAAATTGAAAAAACCACTCAATGAATTTTTGTATTCTTGGTGTCTATGGAAAGCTCTCAAGGTATAGATGAATTTTGGGACAAGACCCCGTCCAATTGGTGGCCGGATTGGCTGAATTTTGACCCGGCCCGTAAGGGTCTTTGGGTGAGTTTTTCCAGCGTTTCAGGTGGCAGTTGGAGAGAGGGAGGCTACCAGGGTGGTCACCGGTGTGTGGGGGAGGGAGGAGAGTGGCTGGCCGGCGGTGGGAAGGAAGGAGGAGAGAGAAAACGGAAGAGAGAGAGAGAGAGTGTCGGGGCGCACGGGGGAAAGGGAAAAGGAAAAGAAGAGGATCGGTCTGATTCGATTGGTCCAACCTAATTCGATTCGATTCGGCTGGTCCGATTCAAGATATCTGAAATTAAATTTTTACTTTGTCCTGAGGTAAAAAACGAGATCCAAAAATTCTGAAAAAATTTTAGAAAAGTCAAAAAAATTCATAGAATCTAAATATATTTTTAGTTTCGCCACGTGATCTTTAAATTAATTTTTAAAAATCATCTAAGTTTCAAATTTTCAAAAAATAGAACTCAATTTTTAAAATTCAAAAAATTTTAAATAATTTTTTAAAATTTAAATAAAATAAAATATTAATATTTACTTATAAAATAATTAATTTAAAAATTAGAGGTGTTACATGTGCAAATATTTGACAGACTTTATTGCTAGCTTTAGGTACATATGTATGTAGACTGATAGTCCTCTTATTGCTGCTAAAAGGTGCAAGATCTAATCTATACAATCCTCCACGTAAGCATCCTGTAGCCACTACTGTATTATTCACTTGGTATTGCTAGACACGTTTATTACGGAAATATTGAGTAGTGATAGATGAATTTTGGGTAAGCTTACTAGCAGATAATAGGTTGTATTTAAAACTAGGGGTATATAGTACATTGGTTAAGATAAGATTTGATTGGAGATGAACAGTACCAATGTGTGAAACATATTTGGAACAACCATGTGGAAATGTTACTAAATTGTTATGGCTAAGTTTTATAGGTTTATGAAACAAACTAAGGTCATTTCACATGTGTGAACTAGCTCCAGTATCTACAATCCATATTAACTCAGGCTTACCTTTAGAGCTAGCAGAGTGGAAATTAAGAGTATTACCTGCAAAATTATAGGTCACACATCCAGCTTCATTCACACTTGGTGGAATAACAGTTTGGCTCTAGCTTCTTGTGTACTTCAAGAGTTCTTTCTAGATCATATTTGATTGTTGTATTATGTTGATAATCCCACATTCCATTCAACTTGCTTAGGAACATTCTCATCAACACAATCTAATGGTGTCTCATTCATTTGACTGACAGTAGCAACATTAGCCTTTCCTTTTCCTTTTTTATGCTTGAAATCAGTATACCAGTCTGGATAGCCATGCAATTTGAAGCATGTATCCTAGCATGTCCACTAGAATTATAGTAACTACAAATTCTATCATGCTTCTTGCCAGCAAACTTCTTCTTGCCTTGGTATTTATTGCTTCTTGTATTGACAGCCAAGGCAGTATTAAGATCTTCTATTCTCAGATGATGAATTCCTTTTGTTTCTCCACACTTAGAACCATAGAATAGGCTCTATTTATGTTAGGTAAAGGCTCTGAGATTAGGATCTGGTTCCTAACATATTCATAACCTTCATTCAAACCCATTAAGAATTGAATTAACTTGTCTTCGTTGTCAATATCTGTCATATATTTTGCAGCTCCGCAATTACAAGTAGGTAAAGGTCTCAAACAGGCTAACTCATCCGCAGATGTCGTGTATAAGAAAGCCTCAACAAGATTTTTTGACAAAGAATTCAAGATCCAAGAGAAGACCATAGAATCCACTTTCTACTATTTTTCATAAACGTAAGATCTAGGATCTAGCATAATACTCTTCCCATTGATGAAGCCCAACTTATCCTTGGCTCTCAAAGCAATAACCATAGAGATCTGCTCCAAGTCAGGTAATTATTGCCATTCAGAGGTGTATTGACTAGAAGCATACTAGGGTGATCAGAATTCTGCAGATTCAAAGCATCTGCAATGGATTTGCTGCTGACTTCTTGGCTTTTGCTTCCAAGATTCAGAGCAGAATCATCTTGAATGATTGTTTCAGCCATTGTAAGAGAATCACAGAAAAAAAATATGAAGAATCAAAAGATGAAAGAACAACTGAAAGTTGCAAAGATGAGATTTGAAGCTTGGTAACTGCTTAGATCTAAGAAGAATAGAAAACGGTTATCAAGGCATAGGCAATGCTCTAATACCATGCACAAAGAATGCGGAGAAGCTAATAATGAAAGAACGAAAATTTGCTTTATTGATTTACTTGACACCTATTTATATACAATTATGAGAAGCTACTGAAATCATCTAAAACATTCTGGAACTTGCTTAGCTATTAGAGAGTGTACTGTTAGTCACAACCGAATGCCCATCTAGGCAAAATAAATAGAATTAGTTATAACAGCTCTAATTCTCTTTGTTACAAATGTGATCGACTTTTCTGGCTTTGGCTTGAACCGCACCGTTTCATTAATATGCCACATGCACTGTTTTGCCTCTTTTCTATTTGCTGCTGTTGTAGCTTGGTGCTATGCACCGTTTGGGCAATATTCCACAGGCAGGGTTTCCCTTTTAGAGTTAAACCACTCGCCTGGACTGAACCTTATTCTAAAAAGTCTGTAATTGTTGGTTTGGAGATAAAAGGAACACAATTTAGAAAAGGTAGCAATGTTAGAGGTATTCAAAAGTTTTGGAAATATGTGGTACAAAATTCAATTTCACCCATCTTTTTTATATATCTGATTAATAAATGCTATATATTTTCTTCTCTTTCTATGTCAATAATTATATAAAATTAATAAATAAATAAATAAAATATAAAAATAAAATGACTCTTTAATTTTATACAATAATAATTCAAAAAAAAATTAAAAACCTGAAATAACAATGTCTTAAAATAGGTTGATAAGAGATTAGTTCATGCCCATCTCGTTAACCATGAGTGAAAAGTGAAACATTTAAACTTCTAATGCATTTTATTTTCATTTTTTCATTATATTTACAAATAATAATTCGGGAAAATAATTATTTAGTCTCAAGTTTGACAAAATTAATTAATAGGTCTTCTTATTTTTAGAGAATATTTATTTTGGCTACTTATTTTTAATTTTTAACTTAAAATATATTTTTTAACTTATAAATTAAATTAAAAACAAATAATTAATTATTTAATAAAATTATTTAGAAATAATTCTTTTAAGTAGTTTAAGTGTTTAGTTAAAAAGTGTTTTAAAGTAATTTAATTTATTGAAATTACTAATTAAGTATTGTAGTTGTTAAAATAAGAATAATATTAATATTTTTAACAATTATTAAGATAATATGGTCTTTTATTTCGTTAAAGAGTAATTTTAAAATAAGTAGATAAGTTATAAGTAAGATATCATTACTTGTTACTTTTGATTTATTTTAAGTATTTTTTAAATTTATAAATTAAATTTACTTACTATTTTCATTTTATAAGTAGGTTTGACCGACTTATAAATCAAATCAAATCAAATACCCTTTTAAAATTCAATTAATTAATACCTTAATTCTATTAATCAAAGAGTCTTTTCATTCAATTTAACATTACTCTTCATTTCCTTTCCTAAAAATAAAAAAGAATAACAAATGCTATTGTTCCAACAACAACGACCAGATGCTTCGTCTCTTCGTAGGTTTTAATCACCAGATGACAACGGCAATATGGTCCTATGCTCTACCACAACTCCCCAGTCTCACCAATTGATGATAGGAGGAATGATAGATATACAAAAGCATTTGGGTTATTGGGTAATTGCTCATTAGTCTTTTCCTTCAGAAACTTCAGGTCCATCATAAGTAATCGTGATTGTAAAGTTTTATCCACTTCTTAATTCTATCTCTATTGGTTTGGACCAGACTATGTGGGTTCAGCTCAATAAAAATCGGGCCGAATCTTCGAGTGGATTAGCTGAAAGAAGGAAATGTCCTTTGCTTCCTGTGTCCCAACATGTAATGCCACCATTGAACTTATCGAATTATCCAATAAAATACAATCTTTAAACCATAGTTATTAAACTCAGATTTAATTAATCGATTGAATCAGTGAATCAACCTTCAAATAAATATGGGTTCGTAATTGAATCAGATAAGAAATCGACCCGATGTAAGTTGATTCGGTAGTTGACCTAATAAATTGATATAATCCAGTTGAACCAGCTAATTCAATTATTTAATAATTTTTTTTAATATTGATATAGATAATTAAACTTAAAACCTTATAAAAAAATCTTTAAAATCAAAATTAATTAAATTAACTTGATAGTTATGTGTTTTTATTTCAATATATTTATTTTTTAACATATATTTAATATTTCATAAATATTGAAAAGAAAACTATGCATGTATCGAAATTTTTATGCATTATAGTACTTAAATACTTTTATATAAAATTTAAAAATATTATTAAATTTTATTAAATATAACTTAATAAATATTTAAATTTTATTTTAAATAATTAAAATTTAATTAATTATATTTATTTGTATTAATAAGTGTTTTATTTAATTAATTTATATATATTTAATAATTTTTAATGATCTATTAATTGAACTACTGATTCATTCACTCAATTTTTTTATCAAATCAACTTTTGAAATGGGTTTAATAACACTGCTTTAAACTATTAAACAAAGTACTAAAATTCTTAACATACACAACAGTTTCAGGATAAATAAATAGTTAATATAACCTGAAAAAAGGATTTTTCTTTTGGTTTTTTTTTTCCAGGTTATTTTGCATCAAGCAAGCTAAAAATTCATGCCAGTGGGTGCATGCTACTAAAATATTGTGCTCTAATACCAAATGTTTGGCGTGTGTTTCAAGTTTTGATGGCTTTAAATTTGACTCTTCTCATCA
The DNA here is from genome assembly GCF_030052815.1 of Hevea brasiliensis. Lineage (NCBI taxonomy): Eukaryota > Viridiplantae > Streptophyta > Magnoliopsida > Malpighiales > Euphorbiaceae > Hevea > Hevea brasiliensis. The sequence goes on from NC_079493.1 coordinate 109,928,177, forward strand.
ATAACTTTCAATAGTCATTTTTTAATTTTAAAAGTTATAACAGAGTCGTCTCTAAATTTAAAAATATAATATAAAACTCTTTAAATTTAAAATTTTACTCAGTAAAATCAAGTAACATATTAATGTGGACAGTCCAAAAGTGACGATAATATGGACTGTTGTTGCTGTTTTTTAAACACAGAATCTCTTTAATCAGTTGTTACATATTTAGTATTGATTTTTTTTATGGTTAATCTGTGAAAAAAATTATAACTGGTTTTGCCACTATCACACAGTAGATAGAGAATTATTTATGTCATTATTATTCTGAATTGCATAAATTGAGAATCAGAGAGTTTTATATTATTTTTAAATTCAGTTACAATTTTATTACAATCCCTAAAGAACAACTCTTGAAATTTACCCATATTCTCATGCAACATTGATCTGAGACTGAACCAACTAAGGTATGCAACACAGCCAAACATCTTGAAGGCAAAATTCAAGATCATAAAATATATATATATATATATATACAAAACAACATTTACCACAAGCATGGAAAACACCATGATCTCCTGAGAAGATACTGCTTTTGCTGGTAATTGAAATTTTCCTCTGTGACCTCTGTTTAGATAACTTATTGGGCTCTTCCAACCCGCGTGGTTTCGTGCAGAAAGCAAATTATGGGAGGAGGTTTTTCAATAAGTGGCATTTCAGACTTTTAAAACGTCTCATTATACATTTTGATTTTTCCGAAAGTGAAATTATTATAGCCCTGCGATCTTCCTATCACAGCGCGAGTAAAACAAACGCACTAACCTGTTTAAGCAAGTGGTTTGTGACAGCTGAAAATATATTAAAATAATTTGGGGTAAAATTACTCCCAATTAATCTTCCTATTTCAAAATCCCTAAATTCCCAATATAATCCCATTTCTTTACAGATTCTAAACCCACCATATTTAAAACCAAATTGAAGGAAGTATTATCAATTTCGAGTATTTTACAATGGATGTGTGTGAAATGTTATTTGATCTCTGCATCCATCACTTTATGGATTCACTGTCAACTCCACCGTTAAGATTTGCTACAGACCTCTTTTTGGAACCACTCGATACCCACGCCGGCAATGGATACATGTATAAAGCGGTTGTGCAACATGAAGACTGCCACCAACCACTTCCCTATTTACAGCACTGCCTAAACACTCCAGTGCAAGAGCATATTGTGCCGGGTATGGTTGACTCCTCAAATGCAATCTGGTCCAACCCCAAATTTAATCCTTTCCAATCAGACTTAGAAATGACTGACTGCTTATTCAAATCATCACCTCCACCAGCCATATCCTGCTCATTCTTCCATTCATGTACATGATTATGTTCAACTCTTCATTCTCCCACTTAACCTTCCTTGGAGATTTGGAAGCCTTTTTGTTAGGCTGTATCACCTTGGCATCTTTTGATCGTTTATCCTAATGTGAATTTGCAGCCTTGGAACTGATAGATGACATTGAGGGTGTTTCGTTTGTCTACATTTCCTTAATACCATATGAAGCTTCATTTGAGTGGGGCACATAAAGAGCATGCTGCCGTGGGGGGAGCATGTACTCCACCCCACGTGCAGAGGATAGCTTCTTCCTTATTAACACTAATTTTTATATAATAATTAATTTAAAAATTCGCACAACGGGCAAATAACTAGTTTTTAAAAAAACATGTAAAGATGTTCCTAAGCAGCTGCTATCCGAACTCTTAACAAAAAATCACCAAACAAATCAAAGAAAATAAGCGTGTGGTATTAGCATCTTCAACATTTATTAAAATTTCTTTAACAGGATCTGCATGACAAAATGGAGTCCATAGGCATGGAGTACACCAAGACATTTTTATATTAGATACACACAGTGATACGTCATATGCAATGATCAGAAATCGAAGTTCCATGAAACAAATCACACACTCTAGTAGCTAGCCACCCATGTAAGTACACAGGAAGTTCAAGGGAGTTACCATCCTGCACAAACATAAAGTTGTCAGTAAAAACATTCTCTCAGAATAATAAACTAATTTCTCAATATATTACTTACTTTAGTTGCTTGCTTGGTTCCCAGAACGATAAGCGAAAATGATGGACAATATAATAACAAGTAGGATAATCTGCATCGAGTTTATGAAAGAAATTAGTAGATATTTTTTAAAACAAGTCATGCAATGGATACGTGTATCCAGATGTTTAAGAATGGATATGATTGAAAAAGAGAAAGAAAGAGAGGAGCAATTCCATTCAATTTAAAGAAAAACAAAGTTGAAAGACAAAAACTGGCTGATAATTTGACAGGTACTCACCAGAGCAGGATTATATCTTGGCTTGTTTCTAATAATATAAGATTTTCTGGCGGAACCAAGAAAGGAAAAATGTCAGCCAAATAAAAGAAGAAAAAACAGATCCAATGTTGATAGGACAGCTTGACAACCTTTTGTTTAGAAGTCCAGACTCCCTGCAAGTTTTTTGTATTGCTTCCACCCTGCTAAATGTCTTTTCTGCATTAGGATCACTCCTGTCAACCTGCAGTTGCCAAAGGCACATTTTCAATAAGCACATGTATCCTCAAGAAAATGTTGCAAAGAAACAGTGTTTCCACTTAGTGCAATGCTCAAAACACTTGTACCAAATATGTCTTGTAGCATATTAAAAATGTTGGCCTCATTTGCAAGTAAAACAATCTGGTAACCCATCAATCAGGCTAAAAAATGTCTAAACAAAATTTAAATAGATTGCAATTTTAACACAGAAATTTAAAACAAAGTCCACAATCACCGACTTGTATTAAACATGGTCAATTTGTAAGGTCCATTTCTTCATTGTCAATATGGAACATTCTAACAGTTAAAAAATGCATAGACATGATAATTCCCATAGATGAAAACATTGATAACACTGCTCCCATCTACAAAATTATTGTCTAAAAAGTCTCTTCAACATGTATTATGCAGAAACACTCTTATGGTTCAAATAAATAAAACCAACAAAATTGAAGTGGTATTGGATAAAGTATTAGATATTACAAAGTTAAAAATAACACTCCCAAACTAACTTGCTAAGCAGATATATCTTGTTTAGAATTAATGGAAGCATCATACCTTGGACTTGAGCGTACAGGAAAAGTCAAAGAAAGCACCATAGACATCAGCCATAGTTTTTGTTTGGTCGATGACTTTAGCAGTAAGACCTAGAAACAAACATGATTGAGTAAGGAATTTAACATCCGAGTCTTTTCTACTCGCATTTTTTTTTTGGTACATTGGAAAATAATTCAAAAATCCGAGTCTTTTCTGCTCTCAACTTAAAAAGAAGAATAGTTCAAAATCCTTCAAAGATGAGAGGGCAGCAGGGGCTGATGGCTCATAAATGCTCAAAATGGCCTGACATATACAAGTTGAAGCATGTTTGTTGCCTGGTAAGAAATTATCATATTCGTAGACAAAAGCACAAATGGTACATTAGGCATGGAAGTATGGTTCTAATATTGGATTATGAGATGACACCATTTCATGAAATGATATGGAATAAAATAAAACGAAAAAAATTGTCCCAAAATCTTCCTAAATAATTGGGAAATTAAATATATTGACATTAGGTGCTACATTGTTCTTTTTCAGAAATAATATTCTAGCTCTTTTAGATCTTTTTACAAAATAAGTTTCAGTTGTTTTACTATGCCTCAAACCCCTTGACAATAGCTTTTAGTAATTTTAATAGTTTTCTCTGCACATCTAAAATATAGTTCTGGTTTCAGCAGCCTAAAAAGCAAAAAAAGTAGTTCATAGATTAAACTTACCACGCCTCATTTTTACTACACCTCTGAATACTTCAATGTTGTTGTAGCATAGTGCTAGGGTTCCAATTGCCATGACCTAGCAATAGACATGTCAAATGAGAAGCATGCTTCCACAGAAACATCCATCATAATCATATGAGGAACAATTATGATAATATGACACATCAAATTCAAAACTAGGAACATACCAACATTTCATTATGTAAAAACACATTCATAAGAAGATGGAAGTGGCATCCATTAAAAAAAGTTGAGGGAAAGAAGATTCAGGTGGTTTGAACATGGGCATCATAGATCAGCAAGAGAAAAGATAAAGGGTATGCCTAGGATGACAGAGAGTGAGGTGGTAAAAGAGTATTTAGCGGCCGATATCTTTCTAAACATATAGCCCTTAACTAGGTAGAATGGAGGAAAAAATCCATATTGCCAACCTCAATTAATTTGGGATTAAAGCTAAGCTAAGTATGTATGTAATAAATTTAGATGAATGCATTCATGTGGATCTCATGAAAAAAGCAACTTAAGAAAAACCAGAAGAGACAGATACAATTTCAGAGAAGTATTACCGAGACAGTAACATCAAAATAAAAGAATAGAATGCTAAAGGTGGAAATGTAAATCTGATCACTACATTAAACAAGAAAACAAAATTTTGGAACTATCAAAGAGTTCTTAAGACAGATAGAAAAAGCTCATCCTAGTTAGCTACTAAGAAGGCAAGAAACTATCAAAGTAATACCGCTTTGAGCTTAATTAAAGGACATGACAGCTACTAAGTAAACTAATCATAAGTTCAGAACATGAAGTTTAATTTTCAAATCAGACGACAGCATAAGCAGTGATGTGATTTATTGGATTATTTATTGAAAGCCTTAGCAAGAAAAAAAAAATCCAAGAATTGTACAAGGCTGCATCTCAGATAATGCTAAGAAAAGCGCATTCATATCTCAGATGATGCTAAGAAATGGGCATTCATATCTCTTGCTTTTGTGGATGTAGACTTGTGGATGTCCCTAAATAGTACCCAGATTAACATAGTAGGTAAAATGTACACAAAGGATCATCTTGAATTATTTCATCTCTTATTTTTTTCAAGTCACAATAATATAATAAACAAGCAGCAAAAGGGTGCAAAAAGATTTGCAAATTTTTGCAAAATCTATATTCATCTGAGGATTAAACAGGAATTCAAGTGTCAAGTTCAAAATTTTGTTTATTAGTCACATTAAAACAAGCAAACGACATAGCAAGATATGCAAGCTGATAACAAGACATGAGACCACCATTTTCAAAGATCAGTAGAATATATTTCACACCTGAGGGATGGCACAAAATCGAAATATAGCGGGATCTCGCAATGCAGACATGTATGTCAAGCAATCATCCACATGAATCAAAGCATTAGTAATCATATCATTCAAGCATTGCACTGCCTTGACTGAGTTCTCTTCATCTTTCAAGTCCTGAGAAGCAAAACAAGAAATGGAGGGAAAATGGCCTATCAGAACAGGTATGCTAACAAATAAGGTGCAAGTCATTGCCATTCAATGACAAAATGACAACCAAGAATACTAGTATTGGAAGAATTGAGACAAGAAATGGAAAATAAACAAACCTCGAGTTTGTTAACATATTTACTCCAGGTCTGACGAGGCCAAAACATGCGTGACTTAGGGATCTCATTTATATCCTCCAAATAATCTCTAATAATGTTTGTTTTCTGTGTTTTATCAAATGAAGAACATATGGTATTAGAATCAAATATGAAGACAAAGTTAAGAGACTGCACGTGAAGCACAGGTTACTTCATGCATCATAACAATACCTGAAGAAATAAACCCATTGAGTTGGAGAGGACATCTGGTGCCAAATCTTCTGATCCAGAGGCATGGAAAAGTTTGGACAGGCCTAGTCCAACAAGTCCAGCTACATAATGGCAATATTCATCATAGTCATCAACTGTTTCCACCTGCAAGATAAGAAGTTTAATGGCATCACATAGAAATTTTACCTATCTGCACCATGAAAAGATAACGACAATATTCATGCTCTGAAGCTTATGCAATTTGCATAAAACATAACTAGCCTCAAATACTTCAAAACCACAGATCTGATTACCATGATGCATGTTAATGGGTTCACTATGGTCCAGATTATATGACTGAATAATCACGTCTGACATCACAACAGATGCACTGTACATATGCTTGGTTGCACAAAAATTTGTATTATATATCATTAGAATTAATAGTGATTCCCAGAGAACATTTTTCAGTTAGTTATCTAATCATGCAGTACCCTTACATGATAAAATTTCATCCCACTAACCTCCTTGCATATGAATTTAGCCATTCCTGCACCCATTCTTTTTGTAATATCCTCGATTGCCTCCTGATAACTAAAGAAGAAATTGAACTCTCTAAGTCATTTATAGAAGAAAAAGAATATAAAGAATATTCACAAATAAGTTTTAGATGCATCAAGTTGCTAAACCATAAATTACATCACATAGACTCCAAATAGATTACAAGACATGGTATTGTGAAAATTAACCCTCCTGTAAGTCTTAAATAAGGTTTAGTATTCTTTTCTTTAAAAAAATAACCTATTAAAATCTTCAATAACCCAGAATAGACTTATCCATGTTAAGAGAACCATATGCTTGGTAAATGGCTTGGGCAGATTCTCATCATTAAATTGGTTGCAATATATTTTCTAACAGTTTCCTTGAAGTGAGACATCACTACATTACCAGAGAAGTTCTTAGAAGTTAACTTGTTCAAAAAAATAAGCCATAGGATAATTCTTACAACAGAAACTAAAAATAAGATGTGGAAAGGTGAGGAAAATGGTAAAGATACAACTATCTATCATATCATGGTTAGAAACCATAAAGGAGTCAAGAACAAAAGGATATATCTTCAAATTTATAGAAGGTCCCTTCAATAAGGTGCACCAGGAAAGATACAGGAAGTAAAGGAACCTTTTCCCAAGCTCTAGAAAGGCAGTTGAAACATGATGAAACTGGTCCATGAGAACTTTGTAGTCCTTAGTACCACCTAACACAAAAGAAATAATCAAATTAAAGTAAGCACATATTTTTATTAACATGTGAAGCATTAAACATAAATTCCATATAACCATGGTCTCTTATGGCTAAACTTCAGAAGCTTTCTTCAAGAGATAAAGGAACTTGGAGATTTTCTAAGACTAAATTATCATAAAAAGAAAAAGAAGTAAAACAGTTTTAAGCACAGTGTTCAAGCTCTTAACCATGATGAATCATCTGTTAATATGGTAATTCTAGCGAGAAAATATGGTTTTACAGAAAAAAAGAAACAAACTTAAGGAAAAATGAATAAATATATGCTATACATCACAAAATGATTGAATAGAAGATTTAGAATTAATCATGATTAAACTGGTATGCACATCCAGCAATATATGCCAGGAATGTGTCAATTAAGAAAATATGTGCTACAAGTGCAGTAAAACAATATTGTCAAACCAATTTTGGCAACTGAATATATCCAATCTAGTGCTCTCCATTTTGTAGAATGCAGGAAAATCATAAGTGAGATTTTAATACTCACAAGAAAAATGCCACTCGCAATCATATATATGACGGTGAAAAGCTATCAGAATAGGCACCTTCACATCTGTAGGTATGCTTGTATCATCCTCTGTAAAGAAATCATGAGAACAATTAAATAGGAAAAGTTGCATCAACTTTAGACAATAGTATCAAGAATAAAATATTAGAGGACCTTCTTATACAATGATTGAGTTTGTCTACCTAGTACTCTTTACCATAGTTACCTAGAACATTGTACGCCTTGGATCGTGGTACCAGTACGGGTACGTGGTACTCCAGTTATCTAAATATAGGGTATGTAGGGGAACACCTAGTTCATACATTAATTCGGTACACAGTACGCAAATTATATCAATTTTATTCGTGGTACGTGAATTACATTAATTAACATAATTTCTAAGCCTAAAAATACTAAATAAAATAATAATTTTCTTTTATTTTTCTTAATTTTATAATTTTTTATGATATATACATTTTATAAGATTAATATTAGTAAAAGAAATAATAAGTTAAGCCCATAATTATAGGCCTTATAATAATATCAAGATGGGTTTTAATTGTAACTTAGGTTTACATAAAGATAAGCCCAAAATTTGAAACATAATAATGAGGTGGACTTTTGTTGTTGGTCTTATAACTTAGTCTTCAAACAATGTGCCTTACAACCAGGCTTCTATTATAACTTAGGCTTCTTCTATTGAAAAAACAAAAATATCAGCTTATCACATCTTGTCCTGTTCTTCGCTGACTATTCTTCTTCTTTTAGATGCAGAGAATGCACCTCTTATTCTTCCTTTGACGATGCTTGTAGAGACTTCTTCTTCTTCTTCTTCTTCTTCTTGTTGTTGCAATGGGATTGCTTGATTTGGCAACCTAGATCGCATCCCCAAGCGATTTGGGACAAAAACATCCCACGAATTGGGATGCGAGACCCAAAGGGGACTGACAAATCTGACAACTATGCTCTCTACCAGTGACCTGTCCAATTTCCTCTTATTTTTATTTTTTCCAAATTTTTGCATAGGACCTAAAATTTCAAACCCTCTCACTCACCCATCAGCCCAAAAAAAAAAAAAAAAAAAGGAAAACCTATATTTCTCTTCTCTATCTTTTCAAACCCTCCACATGGCAGCTTGATTGCATTTTCATAAGATCCATCTTTTTAAATGTAAAACTAAAATATTATCTCAGATGCAACAAGTGGCATTCATTGCAAGCAGAAATTTGTTAAAAGGCGTTTGAAATGTAACCAAGCTTCCTATTTGCCTATAAATCCAGGACTGACACAAATTCTCATGCTCAAAATGCAAAGATAAAAAAGTGACTTCATCCGGTTTCAAACCAACCTACACTAGCTTATACATGCTCCCAACTTAAAATCCTTGTGAACATTTAGTAAAAAAGATATATTGCTAAAGATAGCAACTTCAACTGCAATTTGGCAACTGATGATGTAAGAAAATACGCAACTTGTAAGGTTAAAGATAATAGAGACAGAGACAAACCAACAGTATCAAGGGCTCAAGAACTAAATAGAATATGCATACCTGCAAAACACAAAAAGCAACTGGAAATTAGAAATCATTTATGCAATAAGATACAGTAAACACATTATTTGGTAACAATATCTCACAACAAACAATAACAACAACAACAACAACAATAATAATAATAATAAAGTTGAGAGAGGAAGTACTATTCTGTAGTACATGCTTATTAGAAATCAAAGCTGGATAGTAGAACCCATAGAAAAAAGCAAGTAGAATGCTACAACTTATAAGTTCCGAGGCCACATGAAAAGCATTTTATGCTAGAAACATAAAGGATGTTCTGTCCTGTTATTCTACATGTCAAGTGATTATACTAATTCATATAGTTAAAACACTTTCCAAATATTAACTCACAATTCACAGAAGTTTAGCAACATAAAGCAATCAACCAGCTGCATAGACCGACTGGCGATAGCTAAAATGAAATATTAAAAAAAAAATAGTTTCACAAATAATATATGTTCATAATTCTTTCCCAAAGAAAAAAAATCCTAAGCAGAAGCGCTTGATTCATATCCTCAAATATAGTTCATAAAACAAGATGCAGATAAACAATGACCCATGCAACCAGACTTTAAGTTGATCATCCAAAAAAGAAAAAAAAAGAGCTCTGCCTTAATCTCATTCTAGTTGGGGTCAGATTTATGGATCCTTTTCCTCCATTGTTCTCAGTTTAGAGACTCAATAACAACATTATATTCAGATTAAATATACAGTACAGAACACAACATCCATATTCCAAAAGAATCATCAATTGCAAAGCACCCAACATGTAAAACCCACAACATCACTCTCAACATCTAAAAAACAAAAGCTCACAGTACTTCAAGCTGTCAGGCAGATTTTGCTCATACTCTAAAAGCTATTCAATATTAAAGAAGTGGAAGACATTTACACCAATAAATTATTTTGCTAACTGTTTCTGGAACGATTTTCTGAAATTTGTTTTCAAGTCCTTCCTGTTTTAATAACATGAAAATGTTGTCTTCCAGTTACAAGTGATTTCAAAATTTCCCCAAGTGATTTCCAAAATTGTGTAGAAATAACTCTAATAAGAAAACTTGAAAAAAAAAAAAAAAAAAAAAATACTCCACAAATAATTCAACAACTCCGGCATCCAAAAGAAAAATTGGTACAGTGAACAAAAATAGGCCACAAATCCCATCAATCATAAGAATCAGAAAAACAATAATAGCTCTGCCTAACTTTCTCTTTCCCTGTGTGTTTATACATCTACCCATGAAACTTAACCACAAAAAATCCTTGCAAATTTCCCAATATCCAAAACGAATACAGCCTACACTGATGAAAAGGTCCAGAACCAATCCATAGCAGGTGAAGATCATTAACAGTCGCAACTGTAAAATTTAATCGTAGAACCTGAATTTCTTCCAGTAACTCAAAAAATCTCAATAACCCACCAATGCAATCCCCAAATAACAAACTTAACACAAACAATTACACAGAAGAAATGCATGCATAGATTGGCATACAGTTTTTTAAAAAATAAAACAGTCAAAACTCACAGCGTTACGAAGCTGAGGACCAAGCTGCTGAATGACTAGAGCAAAGCTACGAGAGACCTTGTGAAGCATGGAGTAACAAAACCCCAGTGAGGTTCTGGTGGGATCTGCTTCTCTGCATGCCTCACGGCCATTTTCAACTTCAAAAGCGGGTAAAAATCATCTGGGTGTTTCAAAATGGCTCCCAAACTTCCCATTATGACCAGATCCCTTGAGAAACGAAATGGGATACGGAAAAGGATTTTGATTCCCAATCGAGTTTTACAGGGCAATTAAGTGAATGGGTTTTTATAGGAGAAGAAGATGGGCAAGGACTAAATAAAGGATTCAACTATGAATTACCCTCAAAAGTTGTTGGTTTGGCAAATTGGCTGACATTCAAGAAAATATTTTGTATAAGTTGGTAAAATCCACAAGCAAGGATAATTTGCTGCTTGAAAGCGACCCATAGCTCTGAACTACACAAGCAAAAGCCATGGTGTGGAATATTAATGGCTTTTAAAAAAAAATTGAAAATATATTTGCGAAGCCAGTCGCGAGGGACATATGTCGGACTTTTTCTTTGGTAAAATGGTGCTCTTGCTCTGAACTACACAAGTAGAAGTCATGGTGAAAATAGCAAAATGGCAACGGCCTTTTCACAGGAAAAGGATAAGAAAATTGGAAAAAAAAAAAGGGTAACTTTTTTGTTTTGTTGGGAAAAAAAAGGAAATTAAAAATTCAATTTGTATGATAAGGAAGAAGAAAAAAAAATTGTGATAATTTATGTGAGATAACTTTTAATTATTATTTTTTAAAATAATGTTAATTTTTTTTTCAAATAATTATTTTTTAATATAATTTTATTTATTTAATATAAACATAATAATAAAAATTAAACAATTTTTTACTTACTTTTTCTTATTAAAACATAAAAATAAATAAATTACTTAATTTACTTTCCTTTTCTTATAAAAATATTTACAAAAAAATAATAAATTTTCATTCTATTGAGACTTTAATTTCATTATGATTTCATTTACTTTTTCTTACTTAGCTTTCATTTTTATAAAACAACCCTATCGGTCTGATAGCTATGAGAAATTATAATATAAAAAAATATAATATATTTTATATTTTTAAAATTTTAATTATTTTTTAAAATATAAAAATTAAATTATATATATATGAGAGAAAATAAATATATATTTCAGAAATACTAACATAAATTTTAAATATTTTTAAATTAAATTTGATAATTAATGTGAAATAAGAGTTTTTATAAGATTTTAAAATCATGTATTTACAAAAGTTCATATTTTTTAAAAGTAAACTTTTTTTAGAGGTTTTTATAAATCTCCATTTAATTTCTCTTTAAAATTTTTAAAATTTGTTTAAAAAATTTTATTTTTCCAAAAAAAATAAAAATTTTAAAAATAATGAAAAATTTTATGTTAAAAATCCTTGGCTTCCTCTAAAATAAAGTATTCATTTTATTGATTTTGGTTAAATTAAAATTTAATGAATAAAAATTATAAAATATAATGAATAAAAGTATTCATATTATTTATAAAACATAATTAAATATCTTAAAATAATAAAAAAAATCAATAAAATCAGTGATATTGTAATGATATCCGGACACGTGAACTTACAGTCACAATCAATTATATTAGGGAGAGAAAGCAATCATTTATTTTAATAATTTAAAATATTAAAATAAAGTCAAAAATATTAATTAAAACATTTTTATTTAAAGCATCGTTTGCAGGTAGGTGAATGGCCAAATCATAAATAAAAGTTGACTCTATCTTCCATGATATGATCCTGTGACGTTTTCTTTCATCACGCGTTTAGGTGATAACCCATTCCTTAATATTTAATATCAGTGGTTGAAAGCCTAATTGCATTTTTTTTTTAAGAAGACTTTGTTGATTGCTTTTTTATAATTTTAAATATAGATAATCCCTTTATCTCAAAAACATAATCTACTTTGCTTTTTGCATATGGATTAAGGATTTTAGTTATTATAGTTTAAATTTTTTTTTCACATTTTTTTCTCTTTATGCCCCTAATTCAAATTGTTTGCCGAAGTAATATTGCTTAAACTGCATTAAATATACGATCAATATAAAAAATTACTGTTATAAGTTAGAGCATCAATTTGATCTTCCTTTTTAGGCGGTGATTTACATCAATGTGCCTTTAATTGAAATCTTAAAACTTCTCATTTATAAAATCAGAATATAAAGAAGTTAAAGTAGCATTCAAGTGATGATAACTTAAAAAAACATGAAATCAATTAGGGTTGTGCAGTTTTCAGTGTGAACTGAAAAATCAAACCAAACCGAGCCATTTCAGTTCAATCGGTTTGAAAATTTGAACATATTCGGTTTTCTATTCATTTAGGTTTTTTATCGGTTAAAACCAATTAAACTGAATAGTGAAATAGCTCAAATAAATTTTCAGCCCAATATACATAACCTGGCCCAAAATGCATAACCCGGCTCAAGATGCATAACCCAGCCCAAAAAAAATAAAATTCTAATATTTTTAGTTTAATACAACGGAACCGAACTGATATTTTTCAATTTGATTAGGTTTGATTCTTCTTAGGTGATCGGTTCAATTCGATTTATATTTTTAAGTGATTCGATTTTTTAATTTTTGGTATTTGATTCGATTCGAAATCGAACCGACCGAATACTCTCTCCTAAAATCAACAATAAATTTTATTGTCTTTTATGTTGTGATCAAAATTGACAATAAATTATTTACTGCACTCCACTTTCTTAAAAAAATGTAAATGTCATTAATTGTTATAAAATATAATTATATGACGGTATAATTGTAAACTCAAAAAAATACATATTTTTAAAAAAGAAAAGGATGACAATAGAGAAAATATAGACTATTTTTTTTTGGAACAGAGTGAGTATTATTATTTAATATATTATTAAAGACCTATTTGGTATTATAATTAAAATATCTAAAATTTTTTTTTTCTTGAAAAATAATTTTAACCTTCCAACTTTAATACTAAACAGATAATAAATAAGTTCTTGTTAAATAAAATGATACTATAACACTTTAAAAATTTTAAAAAGTAACTATAAAAATTATCCATTAACTAAATTTTATTGATAATTACCTATGCTTTTTACCAATGACAATACTGACCAATTATCGATGAAACTTTTACCTAAACATAGAGTACTAAAACTTATTAATTATTTATTGCTTCTTTGAGAGAAATCTCATTGAATTTTGAAGATGTTTAAATTTAGCTTGTATTTAATATAAATTTAATTCCACATGAAGATAATTTTATAATAATTAAATTAAATATTTATATATTTTAAAATTAAATATTTAATTTAATAATTATTAATTTCTTTCTCATGCAACATTGGTTTTATAATAGTAGCACCCTTAAATTTAACATTTAAAACTTCTTTTGGTGGTTGTACAGGCGTCAAGCAAAATTAATGGAAGCTCATTTATTTTCTTTGATATGCAAACACAAACGTCCTTTTCAAATTGGAGCCATTAAAATTGATATGAGTGAATTTTGAGAGTTTGAATTTGACAATTTCACAAATCTTTAATTTATATTTTAAGATTTTTCTTGTCTTTATTTTGGACTTATTATTATTAGTTTAGTATGTTACTTTCTCCCTCGTATGGGGTGAGTATTAAGTTCAAACAAAATCGAACTGAATTAAATTATGAAAATCGAATTATATATTTTAGAAATCGAATCAAATCGAAATAGATGAAAAACTGAATTAAACCAAACCACTCTATTTTAGTTCAGTTCTGTTTAAACATATCAGTTTTGATTTTTTATTAATTTTTTAATTTAAACTTAATTTTCAAGTTATTTGGTCTAATTTTAACATTGATTTGAACACAATAACTATTAATCAATGAAATTGAATATATATATAATTCATAAAATTCTCATAAAAATAAATCAATTCAAAATCATCATTCGATTTGAATATATAAAATACTATTTAGTTCGGTTTAATCGTTTTTTTTTTTTCAAAATCAAATTGAACTGAAATAACTGAAATTTTTATAATATAAAACCAAACCGAACCGAATTATTTTAAAAACCGAACCAAATTTTCAAATTAAGACGATTCAGTTTGATTTATTCGATTTGAACCGAATAATACTCACCCCTACTCCCTTCACAAATAATAGTCAAATATAATTTTTTATTTTATTTAAAATTATCTGTTATATTTAGAAAACCAAGGAGATTTAACTATTTTTTTTCAATTTTACCCTTTATCTCTATAAAATACAACAAATATTTATATAATTTTTTAGAATTAATATTATTACTTCATTTTTAATTAAATTAGTTATTTGTCACATTTATATTCATTATTCAGATTTCCAAAAAATGATAATTAAGTAAATTATTAATATTTTTTTTTATAAAAATGAGATTATCTAATTATTTTATGTGAAAACTCAAATTGTGACTATTATTTCTAAATAAAATAGGTATTTAATTAAATACTTTTACGAAATGAAACTCATTTCAGTTAAAAGAAAAAGCCTGAGTACATCAATGAACTCAAACTTAATAGTAATATTGTCATTTTTAGGACTATAAGATCTTAAAATTGATTTTCAATCAACGTCAATTTTTTCAAAAAAACAAAGTCAAGTAGAAATTTTTTTATAAAACAATTAATAAGGTCTTAAGGGTAATTTACAAAAGGTCCTTGAGATTATATCATGTTTACATGTTAGTCTTTTTTTAAAAAAAAATTGAAAATCTCTATAATTTGGTTATGTTTCTTAATTAATCATTTCACACAAAAATTTTCTCAAGTTTTCATTAATCAACGCAACATAAATTGTAAAATCATAAATTAATTAAAAAAAGAGAACTCATAAATATGACCTAACCTCAGGGTTTTATAATCCAACAACGCTCATTCATAGCTTATTACAAGCTTATAATTACCCGCGCGATGCTGCAGTATTATTATTATTTTTTTTTATCATATTTATAAAATTAATAAATAAATATTTATATTGAAAATATATACTATTCTATTTTATAATAATATAAAATATAAAATATTATTTTACAATAATAATATAAAATATTATTTTGTAACTTATAAATAAATTTAATTATTAAAATCATTTGATCAATACAATTGAAATAAAATTTTAATCATTTACTATATTGTCAATTAATGATGTGTACCTAGTTTAGTTTAAGACCAACTAATATTAATAATATAATATTTATTGTTAGTTATTATAATACATCAAATAAAAATAATTTAATTATAAAAATATTTAATTGTAAGGTCTAATTATAACTCAACTCAACTAAGCCTTTATCCTAAAAATTTGAGATTAATTATATGGATTATCTTACTGCACTCTAAATGATTTTGAGTTAAATCCTCAGAAATGTATAATGTTTATAAGTCATGTTGTACTACTTTTTTCTAAGTCAGTTTAGATCTACTCTTGCTTTTATTTCTATTATTTAATCTAATGTGCTCTACTTGTCCAACTAGAGCCTTTGTATGTCTACACTTCATATGATCAAACCACCTCAATCTCCCTTCTCTCAACTTATCCTCAATTGACACCACTCCTACATTTTCTCTAATACTCTCATTACGGCCTTTATCTACTCTAGTATGGCCACTCATCCACCTTAACATTATCATCTTTGCAACTCTTATATTAGACACATACGACTCATTCAGTGCCCAACACTCACTACCATATAACATGGCCCGTCAGATGGTCAGACAAGAAAATTTTCCTTTCAACTTATTGGGAATTTTGCGATCACATAAAACTCCTGCACACGCCTCCACTTCAACCATCCGCTTTAATCCTATGACTAACATCCTCCTCACATTCCCCATCTACTTAAAGGATTGAGCTAAGATATTTAAAGTGATTACTTTAAAGATTACTCCATCTAAACTAATTCTTTCCTATCACCAATTCGCCTTCACAAAACTTGCAATGCATGTATTCTGCCTTCCTTGTACTTAACTTAAAGCCCTTTGACTCTAGAGTGCTTCTCCAAAGCTATAGCTTTCTATTGACTCCTTCTCGTGTCTCATCTATCAGAACTATATCATCCGCAAACATCAAGCACCAAGGAATACTCTTTTGTATATATTTCATCAATT